>NC_041395.2:233818372-234118372 GCF_900747795.2 Erpetoichthys calabaricus
ATATATATATATATATATATATATATATATATATATATATATATATATATATATATATATATATTTTACTTTTAGTGAATTTATTTAAAGCATGTAACTTTCCATACAATCGAGTCAAACTTAACAAAACTAAGTTCAATTCAACCCCCACCCATGAGAAATAGGGAAAGGCCAACACCCAGAGTAAAACTTCTGAGAGTAGTATAGAGGGAAAGAAGTCTTTCTCCCCTATATAAGTGCTAATTCTAAAATATTATTGATCAGATCCTGCCAGGTTTTTAAAAAGTTTTGAACAGATCCTGTAAGAGAGAATTAGATTTTTCCCAATTTCAAATAATATATAACATCAATTACCCACTGATTTAACAGAGATGGGTTCAGGTTCAGCAAGACAAGTCTATGTGCCAATAGTGTTGTAAAGGCAATTACAGTTCGTTTGTCCTTTTCAATTTTAAGTCCATCTGGTAGTACACCACACACAGCTATTAATGGATTAGGGGTGATTGTGACACCCAGGCTGTCAGATAGGCATTTAAATATTTTGTCCAGAATTATGTTAATTTGGTACATGCCCAAAACGTGTGTCCTAGTGAGGCTGGAGCTTGATTGCAATGTCGGATCATACCCTGGAAACATTTTGGACAATTTTAAACAAGATTGATGTGCTTGATAAAAAATTTCAAGTTGAATAAATGAATGTTTTGTGCATATGGAGCTAAATTCTGTGCATGGCTGCCTTCCACTTCTTTTCTGAAATGTTGAGTAAGAGATCCTTTTCCCATTATACTTTGGGGTCTTTAAAAGGAAGGGACTTTAAAATCGTTTTATATATTATAGAAATGCTGTCTGAATCTTCAAGACTGATCAATATCTCTTCTGGAATAGAAATAGGTAGGGAACATATTATTCCAATAGCATCTCATTGACACACATGATCATCACATGACTTTCATGAGCCTGCAATGTCCTTTAGTTATTACTACAGTAAATGTCTTTAAAGGTCACCACATGTTTCACCACAATAGTGAAATAAGCTCAGAGACAAAAATAAGGACAATTTAGGAAGAGTTTGTATTCTGGCATATTTGGCTTCTGTACAGACTTAATGTAATCTTCAGGCAAAGTAGCAATGTAGCTTCCTTAATACATAATAAAGTACATAATTTCACCATAACTCCATGCAGTGCGTTCACACACATACACACAGAAGGAAGACAGACCTTAAACCAATCATGCCATTTTTATCACTAATTTCCTGACAATCATGCTGTTGACAAGTTAGACTAATTTTAATGTGTAATTTTCACTTTGAAAGTTATGAAAATACTCCTCCTTTAACCGCCACCTTATCGTGGTGGAGGGGTTTGCGTGTCCCAATGATCCTAGGAGCTCTGTTGTCCGGGGCTTTATGCCCCTGGTAGGGCCACCCAAGGCAAACTGGTCCTAGGTGAGGGATGAGACAAAGAGCGGTTAAACAAACCTCCTATGATGAAAAACAATTTTGGACGGCGTTTTCCCTTGCCCGGACGCGGGTCACCGGGGCCCCACTCTGGAGCCAGGCCTGGAGGTGGAGCTCAATGGCGAGCGCCTGGTGGCCGGGCCTGCACCCATGGGGCTCGGCCGGGCACAGCCCGAAGAGGCAACGTGGGTCCCCCTTCCCATGGGCTCACCACCTATGGGAGGGGCCAAGGAGGTCGGGTGCAGTGTGAGTTGGGTGGTGGCCGAAGGCGGGGACCTTGGCGATCTGATCCTCGGCTACAGAAGCTGGCTCTTGGGACGTGGAATGTCACCTCTCTGAAGGGGAAGGAGCCTGAGCTAGTGCGTGAAGTTGAGAGGTTCCGGCTAGATATAGTCGGACTCACCTCGACACACAGCTTGAACTCTGGAACCAATCTCCTTGAGAGGGGCTGGACTCTGTACCACTCTGGAGTTGCCCCCGGTGAGAGGCGCCGAGCGGGTGTGGGTATACTTATTGCCCCCCGACTTGGAGCCTGTACATTGGGGTTTACCCTGGTGGACGAGAGGGTAGCCTCCCTTCGCCTTCGGGTGGGGGGACGGGTCCTAACTGTTGTTTGTGCGTATGCACAGAACAGCAGTTCGGAGTACCCACCCTTTTTGGAGTCCCTGGAGGGGGTGCTAGAGGGCATACCTTCTGGGGACTCCCTCGTTCTGCTGGGAGACTTCAATGCTCACGTGGGCAATGACAGTGAGGCCTGGAAGGGCGTGATTGGGAGGAATGCCCCCCCCCGATCTGAACCCGAGCGGTGTTTTGTTATTGGACTTCTGTGCTCGTCACGGATTATCCATAACGAACACCATGTTCAAGCACCAGGACACCCTAGGCCTCAGTTCGATGATCGACTTTGTGGTTGTGTCGTCGGGCTTGCGGCCACATGTCTTGGACACTTGGGTGAAGAGAGGGGCGGAGCTGTCAACTGATCACCACCTGGTGGTGAGTTGGCTTCAATGGTGGGGGAGGATGCCGGTCAGGCGTGGTAGGCCCAAACGTGTTTTGAGGGTCTGCTGGGAACGTCTGGCAGAGCCCCCTGTCAGAAGTAGCTTCAACTCCCACCTCCGGCAGAACTTCGACCACATGCCGAGGGAGGTGGGGGACATTGAGTCCGAATGGGCCATGTTCCGTGCCTCTATTGTTGAGGCAGCTGACCAGAGCTGTGGCTGTAAGGTGGTTGGTGCCTGTCATGGCGGCAACCCCCGAACCCATTGGTGGACACCGGCGGTGAAGGATGCTGTCAAGCTGAAGAAGGAGTCCTACAGGACCCTTTTGTCCTGTGGGACCCTGGAGGCAGCTGATAGGTACCGGCAGGCCAAGCGGAATGCGGCTTTGGTGGATGCTGAGGCAAAAACTCGGGCGTGGGAGGAGTTTGGGGAGGCCATGGAGAACGACTTTCGGACGGCTTCGAGGAGATTCTGGTCCACCATCCGGCGTCTCAGGAAGGGGAAGCAGTGCAGTGTCAACACTGTATATGGTGGGGATGGTGCGCTGCTGACCTCGACTCGGGACGTTGTGGGTCGGTGGGGGGAGTACTTCGAGGGCCTCCTCAATCCCATTAACATGCCTTCCAATGAGGAAGCAGAGCCTGGGGACTCAGAGGTGGGCTCCCCCATCTCTGGGACTGAGGTCATCGAGGTGGTCAAAAAACTCCTTGGTGGCAGGGCCCCGGGGGTGGATGAGATATGCCCGGAGTTCCTCAAGGCTCTGGATGTTGTAGGACTGTCTTGGTTGACACGCCTCTGCAACATCGCATGGACATCAGGGACAGTGCCTCTGGATTGGCAGACCGGGGTGGTGGTCCCCCTCTTTAAGAAGGGGGATCGGAGGGTGTGTTCCAACTACAGAGGGATCACACTCCTCAGCCTCCCTGGAAAAGTCTATTCAGGGGTCCTGGAGAGGAGGGTCCGTCGGATAGTCGAGCCTTGGATTCAGGAGGAACAGTGTGGTTTTCGTCCTGGTCGTGGAACAGTGGACCAGCTCTATACCCTTAGCAGGGTCCTGGAGGGTGCATGGGAGTTTGCCCAACCAGTCTACATGTGTTTTGTGGACTTGGAAAAGGCATTCGACCGTGTCCCTCGGGGAATTCTGTGGGGGGCATTCTGAGAGTATGGGGTACCGGCCCCCCTGATAAGGGCTGTTCGGTCCCTGTACGATTGGTGCCAGAGCTTGGTCCGCATTGCCGGCAGTAAGTCGAACCCGTTTCCAGTGAGAGTTGGACTCCGCCAGGGCTGCCCTTTGTCACCGATTCTGTTCATAACTTTTATGGACAGAATTTCTAGGCGCAGCCAGGGCGTTGAGGGGGTCCGGTTTGGTGGGCTCAGGATTGGGTCACTGCTTTTTACAGATGATGTTGTCCTGTTTGCTTCATCAGGCCGTGATCTTCAGCTCTCTCTGGATAGGTTCGCAGCCGAGTGTGAAGCGGCTGGGATGAGAATCAGCACCTCCAAATCCGAGACCATGGTCCTCAGCCGGAAAAGGGTGGAGTGCCCTCTCAGGGTTGGTAGCGAGATCCTGCCCCAAGTGGAGGAGTTCAAGTATCTCGGGGTCTTGTTCACGAGTGAGGGAAGAATGGAGCGTGAGATCGACAGGCGGATCGGTGCGGCATCCGCAGTAATGCGGGCGCTGCATCGGTCTGTCATGGTGAAAAAGGAGCTGAGCCGCAAGGCGAAGCTCTCAATTTACCAGTCGATCTATGTTCCTACCCTCACCTATGGTCATGAGCTATGGGTAGTGACCGAAAGAACGAGATCGTGAATACAAGCGGCTGAAATGAGTTTCCTCCGCAGGGTGTCTGGGCTTTCCCTTAAAGATAGGGTGAGAAGCTCAGTCATCCGGGAGGGGCTCAGAGTAGAGCCGCTGCTCCTCCGCTTCGAGAGGAGTCAGATGAGGTGGCTCGGGCATCTGATCAGGATGCCTCCTGGACGCCTCCCTGGTGAGGTGTTCCGGGCACGTCTAACCGGGAGGAGGCCCCGGGGAAGACCCAGGACACGCTGGAGGGAATATGTCTCTCGACTGGCCTGGGAACGCCTTGGGATTCTCCCGGAAGAGCTAGAAGAAGTGGCCGGGGAGAGGGAAGTCTGGTCATCTCTGCTCAAGCTGCTGCCCCCGCGACCCGACCTCGGATAAGCGGGAGACAATGGATGGATGGATGGAAGTTATGAAAATATGTTGTGTGGCATAGTTGCTCTGCTAGTGCCACACAGCTCTGGAGTTCTTTGTTCAGATTCCAGTCTAATCGATGCTTATACTGCTTATACTAAGATGTTAGGATGACTGATGACTATTAAAACCGCATGTTGTTACTATTTTGCAACTCGGTGATGGACAGGCATCCTTTTATCATTAATCTTTGGACAAGCTTCAACCCCTGCTAACTGAAAGTGGGCTTAGTGAGTGGGATATTGGTTGGATAAAAATAATCCTTTGCACATTGTGACTGCAGATGCTCCAGTGGAGTCAGGTTCTCAGGGGACTTAGGCCACATTTTGAAAATGTGCAAAAGTGACATACTCTGAATCCCAATTATATGTTCTTTGGTCCTTATGTTACCGGCATCAGGTCTAGGGGAATCTGGGCCAGGTACAAGCCCCTGTTTCTACAGAGGGCTATGACATTGGACATTTCTGGGTACATGGTTCTTGAGGCGGATCCTGCAATTAGCTGTGAACTACCCAATCTCACTGAGTTTGCACAGGTGATGAACCAGCTGAGGGCAGGGAAGGATGAGGGGATCTGAGGTATCCAGGCTGAACTTCTCCAGGCTGATGGTAAGGCTGTCCTGCTTGCATTGCAAGCCGTCTTTGCTTCCATTTGGGAGACGGTTGTCATCCCAACAGACTGGAAAACGGGACTTGTCATCCCTATCTGGAAAATGAAAAGTGATTGCCAGGATTGTGGCAACTGTAGGGGGATAACACTGCTCTCAGTGCAGGGTAAGGTCCTTGCTAGGGTCATCCTCAGTAGGATCCGTGATCACTTGCTAACCTACCAGTGACCAGAGCAGTCTGGTTTTATGCCTAAGAAGTCTACCATCGACCACATCCAGGCACTGAGGGTTGTCATGGAGCGCAAATGTGAATATCGGCAGAGTTTCTTTGCAGCCTTTCTCAGTTTTTGTAAAGTGTTTGACTCAGTTGATCGAGCAGCCCTGTGGGACATCCTGAGACTTTGCAGGATACCCCCAAAGTTGCTGGATATCATGGCTGGCCTGTACACTGATATTGTGAGTGCTGTGCAGAGTGGAAACAGAACCTCTGTGTTTTCCCCATTTGATTCTGGGGCTTGTCTGGGGTGTGTTCTTGCTCCAACTCTGTTCAATACTTGCATGGACTGGGTGTTGGGCAGGATCGTGGGGACCAGCGGCTGTGGGGCTTCTCTAGATGAAGAAAGATTCACTAATCTTGACTTTGCCGATGATGCTGTGATCTTCAAAGAGTCAATGGAGGCTCTGATTGGGGCTCTCAAGAGACTGATCGAGGAGTCTGAGTGTCTGTGCTTGCAAGTGTCCTGGATAAACACCAAGATCCAGGCCTCTAATGACCTCTTGGGCACAGCCATCGGCAATGTGTTTGCAGAGAGAAAGTCTACCTGGCCGAGAGGTTTACCTACCAGTAAAGCCAGTAGATGGATTGGGAGAGCATGGAGGATCAAGAGGTTGCTGCAAAGGAGTGTGTGACACTCCCAATGTCTCTACAAAAGGACAAAGGTCCAAGTCTTTAGAGTCTTGATGCTTCCTGTTTTGCTATATAGTTGAGAGACATGGAAACTATGCAGTCACCTGAGATGAAGACCAGATCCCTTTGGTACTATGTCTCTTCAGAGAATCCTTGGGTACCACTGGTTTGACTTTGTGAGCGGTTGCTCACAGAGTCCTGAATGAGGCACATTACCTTCATTGTGAGGAAGCATCTGTTATGGCACTATGGCCAAGTGGCATGAGGGTGATCCAGCTCACAGGGTTAAGAACCTGAGCAGCTGGGCCAGGCCAAGGGGACGCCCACATTAAACCCAGCTGTGGCAGAAAGAAAGAGGGTGGGACTGAACCATGTGTCTGCCTGGGGGGTTGCCAACCAGTTTCCCAAGCTATTTCATTGTGTGGTCGGTGTGGCAATGCTCTGTACCAGTGTATGCTTCTCAACCTGACCTGGACATCAATAATAACCTTTAACAATTATTCAGGAAATTTGCCATTTCACTTATCATCATAGTCTCAAACAAATGTTGCCTATTATCCCTTCTGCTCTTGGCTTTTACTTTACATTTATTATTTACATGTGTTTTTCCTAAAAGCAGCACACAGAAACGTCCTTTTCTTTAAAACACCAATTTCTAGCCCATTATATTTACCAAGCATTATGACTGGCTTCACACTTGTATGGCAAAGAATTCACGTTCAACAATTTGTCAAAAAATCTTTTTTTGTTCTAAAATAAACAATTTACATAGAAATTATTAACATTTTAAAGCAATTTAAACAAAAAGAACTTTCCATCTTTGAATAGATTAAACATTAAGCACAGAGTTATGTATGGCATTCATAAATTAAACAGGACATTTGACAGCAGTGTTCACTATCAACAATCAACTTTTCAATGCACACCCAACTAGAAAGAACAGCATCTAAATTAAAAATTAATCCAGAAATTTCTTTAGATGTCTGCTCTGCAATGAAATAATGTGATGTTGCATAAAGAGAGAGAGGCAGAATGGCCACGGCGAAGAAAAGTGCTTGACTTCACTTTGAGATGGAGCTTGTAAACTTGGAGAGACACTATGCCAAAAATAAAACGTGATTCCTCTTGGATCTATATTTGTTTTTGGTTCATTTCCACCAGTAAACACTGATGGCCATTTTTTTCTATCATTTAGCTATTCAAAAACATATGATCTTATATTATCTGTAATCTATATTGGCTTTCTTGGGTCATTATTACCATGTATACACAGTACAATCTCAGAACACATTTTTATGTAATTTCTCCTATTCGGCCAATACTAGTTCTTATGACCAAAAAAGGACCCCAGAGTGGCCATAATGGAGAAGAATACATACAGTATTAGTAAGAGAAGAAGCAACCTGAGTTGCAGGATTAAACAGTAGGCTATTGGTAATAATTTCATTAAGCACACTGGAAGTCTTGGATGAGGATTCACAGAGGTTAAGTTTCTTTTCTCATATGGGTGCAACATCACAGACACCCAGAGTGGAAGATATGGAGACTTGCTGGTTACATATGGCCAATTAGTTTGTTGTTAGTTTGAGTTTCTGTACATTAGGAGTATGTGGTGGCAGTTTCTTTTGGTAAAGGTCTGACTTCTGAAATATGATCCTCATGTAACTGACCACATAATTTCAGAAAGCCTATTATCATGTATTTTATTTAATATGGAATATTTGTAGCTTGATGACAGGTAGGAAGCATGGCAAATTCACAGCAAAATACAGTGTGATTAAATAATGATTGAAGTGTCTACAGAGAATAGCAAAACCTGAATTTACAGCTTCCCTGTGAATGTACTGAGAGATGCACACAGTCAGTTTTCTGAAATGAAAGGGTAAACAACAGCTGTTTATAATGGTCACTGGTTACGTTATATTGGCAACTGGGGCACAAAATTAAATTATGAATTTGCTGTCTTCCAGTTGTGAAAGAATGAGCAATGTTTTTAAAATCTAAAAACAGGCCATTCATGTTTTTTTCCCCCAATTTTTTCATCCATACTGTATGTAAATTTCCATTATATTTAAATCTCTGATCTTTAAATTATGCTATTGAAGATATCTAAGTTAAGGTAGTGATGTGATATCAAACACTAATGCCAACCAGGCCCGTTTGTTGCCTTTTTGGAGTCTTAAGTAATATAGTGTACCTATTTTGGGCTCCTTGCTTCTCTGTTTCAGATGAGGACCTCAAGATGTAGCTTGACTCCAATATACTAACACACAGCTCTGTTGCCAGAGTCCTGCAAATAAGAGTTTGAAAATATAAAAAATCTTGCCAATACATGTTCAAATATAAGCTATGTGTTTTGATTTTCAAACAGAATGTCTTATGTCACATCTCATCTCATTTTTTAAAAATGCTTTTCCTGGTGAGGGTCATAGTAAAATTTCTTGTGTATAATAGCAGAGACTACAGACTAATTAGAGATCACCCATCTTATTATGCAATATGACTCCCACCTGTTTTGAAATGATTCAATTAATTTATTATCTTTATTTACTTGCGATGGACTGGTACGCTCTCCAGGGTTTGTTCCTGCCTTGCACCCTATGCTAGCTGGCATAAGCTCTTGTAACCCACTTGATCCTTGTCTGCATTAAACAACTTTGTTTATGAGAGACATGTTAGCATAGTGCCCTGTGGTGGGCTGGCACCATGCCCGGGGTTTGTTTCCTGCCTTGCGCCCTGTGTTGGCTGGGATTTGCTCCAGCAGACCCCCATGACCCTGTAGTTAGGATATAGCGGGTTGGATAATGGATGTTAGCATAGTGTGTAGCACTGACATTTCATGGATCTGGTGACCTGTGTTAAAATCCTGTGTGCATTTGTTATCTCTTTGGAATTTGTTTGCATAGTCCCCCTAAACCGTCTGCTTGGTTTTCCCACTGGGTACTACAGTTAGGCTACTTGGTGATTCTGAATTAGCTTGGTGTAAATGTCATCCTGCTTCCTGCATTGTGCCCTATGCTGTTGGGATAAACTTTGATTCCCTTATGTTCCTGATTCAAATAAAGTGGGTGTGAGAATATTTGTCTAGCTGTCCAGAACATGGGAGATTAGTATCATTATATTGTGCTTGAGCCAAAGGTTTCCCATGGCATTTCTAACAAAGCACTGACCAACGGTAAACAAATTGATAATGGCTTGTGGAAGGCATAGTTTGGAATAAAGCTGTACTCTCAGAATATCCCATACAGTCTCATAAGACTTATGTGTGAGGGGCAACAGCGAAAGTCATGACCTGAAAACATATTAAGGATCAATTACTGTCATGGAAAAAAATTTCCTCTATCTTCAAATAAGGCATTCACATAGCCCAAATGAAAATTCAGAGCATTTCTTTATTTGCATAGAATAATGCCCAAATGTCTCAGTCCATGGAATGAGCAAATAATTAAACAATTCATCTGCTTTATTACTTTTTTCTAATTACATCACCTTATCTCTTAACCTTATGTCTGTCCCCTTACCCTCCAAGTCGTAACCTCAGATCTTCAAATGAAAGTCTGCTTATAATTCTAAGAGCCAACCTGAAAAGAAGTGGTGAGGTGGCTTTTTGTTGTTATGCTCCCAAAATCTGGAATACTTTACCAGTAGAAATTCGCCAGGCTAATATTGTAGAACAATTTAAAAATTGCTAAATTTTAAAATGACTTTTTCATAGCTACATTTTAGTTGTATCCCTATTAGTTTATACAGGCATTGAATTATCATTTTCCTCTGGACTCTGCAACTCCGAGATTATCTGTACTATTGTCTGCTGTCTTTTCCAGCTCTTCTGTGGTGGCAATCTGTGCAACCACCACCTGATCAAGGTACTATGCTGCCCCCTGTATTTATAGATTTAATGTTGTCCTAGACGTCCACATGACCATCATCATCAAATTCTTCCATGTGAAGCCTGAAAACCATGAGGACAGACTTAGAACACTTATGTTAGGTAGAATGCCAATTGAGGCCTTTGGCCTTGGAACCCCTGCAGATCATTGAGCTACATTATTTGTATGAAAATGTGCTATATAAACAAATGTTGTTCTTATCTAATACATCACATTATCTGACTCTTAATATGCAGAACTTTATTATCTCCTGTAATCAACTAACGTCACCAGTAATTTCTGACTCATGTCGATTCTCCCATTATTCGGAACACTACTTTATTAAGAGGGGTGTTTTGCAGTTTGCTGATCTTAGCATTGCTTTATAGGAGGGGTGTATTGGCTTTCCCATCAGTTTATCCCCACTTTCTCAAGGGGCGTTTGTTACTCATTTACCTCCTTCTAACTTTGGAAAATATACTAGTATCTTCTTTAGGATGGGGCAGAGATCTCTTGCGCATTCAGCTTAAAGTTGCATTTAGTTAAATGTTGAGTTAGATTCAATGTTTTTCCTAGTATTTAACAATTCATTCTATTATGGCTTCATACCGTATATATGTATTATCTTGTAATAAATTGTAAAAGATTATTACATATTAACTAAAAATTCCATATTACCAGAAGGTCTTTCATAAACAAATACTCATTAACATGACACAATCTAAACTTCTTTATGGAGAAATCCAAGAACTCCAATATGAATGTAGTGCATTTGAAGAAAGGGAGAAATCCCAGATGTGATCAAGTCACTTTTCCAAAGTTTGTGACTTTTTGCTTGTGAATGCTGGGACACCAGACAGTTTACTTAATGTTTGCTATTAAGAGAAAAGTAAATAAGCAGTCCAGCAAAAACAGATAATTCATTTTTATTTTCCTATTTCAGTAGATCATGACATTTGCTTTTAACCACCTCCAATGTGTTCTCTTAATCACATCCAGAATGCTGCAGCGAGAGTATATTTTCTGCCTCTTACAATATCTGCAATACTCTCGCGCTGTCAAATGGCTTTCCTCTGATGTTAGGATTCTGTTCAAAACTCTGACTTACATAACCCTAGATATGATCTGCTTCTTTAAGCTCACATAAGGTATCTCCAAGTTGCCTCTGTTTTGTTTCATTCTGCCTAATAACTGTACCTCCCCTAATCAAGTAGAATAAAAATTCCCAGCTTTGTCAATTCGAACAGTTCTCAGGCACCTCTTGAAGACTCTCGTTTTCATACAGCATACAGATTGCTTATGTTTTCAATAGTCACATGGACAAATAAATGTGTCCCACCCAGTCATCTTACTGTACTTTACTGAAATGCTGCTATTTTTTCATCTGGTCCTGACAGTATACTACAGTGTAACTCAAAAGCAGTGTTTTTCAACCAGTGTGCTGTGGCACAGTGGTGCACCATGACAGCTACCCAGGTATGCCATGGGTCTGAACCTGAAAGGGACAAGCTCCTCGGGTGGTTGAGATCTGTCTGAGGAAGACAGGACTTCCTGGAGAAGCTGACATAAAAGGAACTCCACAATCACTATGTTGCAGACACATCACTTAGAGCACTTCAGATGCATCTCCAGACTGGTGGTGTCCATCTGCCTGGATGTGTAGTCACCTGCCAGTCTCACAGGGCCAGTGGATAGTGGGCATACAAGGCAGAGAGTTTCAGGCAAAGGGATGAAGTAGCTGAGAGATGCCACCAAAGTGCTCACTAAGAGCCATGTCTGCGAATTCTGATCTCGGAGCTGTTACGGTAGTCCCACCACTTTCTACAGTTGAGCACATGAATAAGATGCAATGTGTTTGTGGTTAGTAGAACAGTGAAGTGCCACCCAAGAAAAAGGTTGGGCACCATTGCTCTAAATGTATATTGTCAATTACATGTTAATTTTGCATTGTTTTAGTCAACTATTCGAATGTTTTAAATGTATTTTAATTTTCAAGTCCTCTGAATTTAGCTATCTGCTAGATAAAGAATAATAATAATTGTTTTAAATAATGCATTTAAGAAGAAAGCCCCCTGAACTCACTGCTAATTTCCTTATTAAAACTGTACAAAGAAAACCTTTATGAGGTACAGTAATTCTTGCTAATGGTAGCCAAACTAACAAAGTTTTCAGATGAGTTCACTTACCATCCTATCAAGTCTGATTTGTATGTCAACTGGGAGTCAGTTAATCCACAATGATATTTAGCTTAATAGCTTTTTAATTATTGTGAACATCCACAACACTTATCCAATTGTTTCTTAAGGGAGCCATGAAGAACTCCTTAAAATAATCACATTTTAGGGATAAAAGTGACAGTTAAACACTGTTCACAGCTACTTTAGTGTATTCTAAAAAATCTTGAACACTAATGAAAAGTGAAAATTTTGTTATACTGTACTTTACAGAACATATACATTTTTAATGTATGTCACATATAATTTGAAGACACTGATATAGGGAATAAATGATTTTCTACACAGAAATGATTTCTCCTAGATAGAAATGATTTAATTTATACAACCTTCAACTAGTATAATTGCTTTTTTATTGAGTTATCAAATGTCTCTATATTTCAATGACAAGCATCATGACCCAGATATCCTTGTTCATCTTGTTCTTTTTTTTGCTGCCTTCATTTTGCATTCATGCCTTCAACTCTGCTAACTATGTGCATCATGCATTTAAAAGCCTTTTATTTTCCACACCATCTCTGCTCAGCTATAGCAGCATTTCAGATCCTTTTGAATTAAATGTACATCATTCCTGATTTCTCCAAGTGGATTTCATGTCACCAACTAACAAGCAGAACATTCTACAGAGTATCTAGCTTCTTTCAATTTTCTCCTCTAAATTGAACTTCTAATCTCTGGTAATGTCTGCTGGCCTTCTGCTCAGAGCTGCAAATAATCCAGTAATGTGCCTGCCCACAATCAGGCCTTTTCAATGAGGTAGCCGCTGAAAAGTCTTGTCCAGGATTTTTTCCTATAAAAATAACTCATTAGATCTGTTTTAATAATTTTTTCCTTTAGGAATACATTCTAAGATATTAAAATAGCTACATCCAAAACTGTGTACAATTGTTTCTTTACTGTACGTTTGTATTATTATTATTATTATTGTTATTATTATTATTGAGCTTCAACAATTAATATAGAGTAAACAAAGATGTTAGAATGGCTTTATAATGAAGTCAATTTTCTATTTCAGACATTCATTATTAAGTGCTATAAAAGATTAATTGTTATACTTGGATTTAACGTACTTGTAGTACTTGCAGTTAATGCTCACATCTAAATCCACAGGACAGTAGACATTTGTTCATTTTATCACTTTATAAATTAATTATGAAAAGTAAGCTACTCAGGAACTGAACCAGGCGAGTAAAAATAGGCAATGTGACAGAGAAAAAGAGAAAGTAAATAGGCTGATAATTCTGGTGGCACAATCAAGTGCTTAGGTCCATTGCTGAGGTTATCTGCAATGCAATTAGCTATAGGCAAGCTACCAAGCTACTGTAAATAATAATAACCAGGACTGGTTGCATATGGTGGATTGGGGCAGGCAACACGGATTTCCCCAGCAGATTACTGAATCCTGAGACCTGATAGTGTCATCACATCAGAATCACCATGCTGGAACTTGCCATGCAATAGGAAGAACCCATGGTGGAGGCCTCTGAGTGGAAGAGAAGGAAGTATGATGGTCTGGTTAGTGACTACCTTAGAGATTTCCATAATATTTTATCAAAATATAAAGAAACTAAAACACATTCAAATAGAATAATAATGCTTATAAGTGTTTCTGTAGATTATGCTGTAATATTATTAACATAGATCTTTACCATTGTTTTCACTTCTTCACAGTTTGTCACTTCTGCAAATATTATTTTAAAACAGAGAACACATATGCTTCTCCCAGCAAGCAAATTCAGTTAAATAATATTTTTCTTACAGCACGCTGTGAAACTAACCCAGTTAAACTTTTCAATACCTTCCAAAAGTCCCTTGTGTGCTGCAGCTGAAGTGTATGCAAAAATAGCACTTTGCCATTATGGAAATGTTAGATGTGGCAAAGGAAGGTGCATGGGGAGCAGTATATCCTTACTCTTACAGTTTGTTACCAAGAAATCTAAGGAGAAAAAAAATCAGACAAAGAGATTTGCTAATTTTGCTAATCAATCAATCAATAAATTTGCAAAGTCTGATTTTGAAAAAAAAAATTAAAATAATGTTTTTTTAAAGTGCATAGGTTGCTGACAATAACCTCTTTCAAACAGTTACCAACCAAAAAAACTTACTGCTCGATAGTGAATGTATCTGCACTCCCATCACATTGAGTCTTTGAGTCTTGCCTTATTCTTTTCAGAGTTATGAAATTTCACATTGTTTCCACAGTTTGGCTTTTTCAGGATGTTTTAGAGTCTGATCCTTATTTGACCCACAAAAAAAATGTAATGTGAAAAGGCAATGTCCCCTAGGGGAGTAACAAAGTACAACAAATAAAAAAAACAATTTATTAGTTAATTATATGTACATACATAAACACCTACCCAACTGCACAGTTTTCTCATGTCATAATAGGCCAACTATGAGAACAAGACTTTTGCTGTTGCTTCACCCAAAAAAAATCCTCCTTAATAAAAGAACAAGTGTCTTTGTGTCTGTCTGTCTCTCCAATGCTGTGTCTATGCAACATAAGGCACATCACAAACATTAGTACTGCTTTTACAAATCCTGTGCCAACTGATATGTAATAGAGACACAGCAACATATATCCTGAACTGCAAACATCAACACTGAGGTCTATGTTAATCCTTAGATTTTGTGCAAGTTGATTTTTACTGATAAATATAATTTTCACTCTGATTATATATATGATTATACTGAATGGCTTCTGTCCTTGTTAACTGTTAACCTGTTGCCTTTAGCACTCGTAGGAAGCATTTTAATAAAAGAGTCTTCATCTGTGACCCAATCCTACTGTTAATTTAACACAAGGGCATGTAATAATAATTCATTACATTTATATAGCGCTTTTCTCAGTACTCAAAGCGCTATCCACACAGGGAGGAACCGGGAAGCGAACCCACAATCTTCCACAGTCTCCTTACTGCAAAGCAGCAGCACTACCACTGCGCCACCTGTGAGGACAATATTAATAAGAGAACCGGTATAATGTGCTGTAGCAGAGTCCTCACTCCACGGGTCCTGTTTATCAGTAACTTGCAAAGACATAAAAAATTAAAGTAATCACATACTTCTGTAATTAACAAGTATATTTAAGAAGTGTAACTAGCAGCAGTGCAAATGTCAATATAGGTATCCTTCCCATTCTGAACTGGCTTTGTGAATTTGACTTTGACAGTTGGCACTGCAAGCATTTACCGCCTCTTCCACTCTTTTCTGGCTTTGTGACTTTGACTTTAACAATTTCAACACATCCTTGACAGGTAGCACAGCCAGTGAATAAATAAAATGAAAGTAGAGAAGAATCCTGTTTACATTTTGTCAATCTCTGTGTCAATGTACAGCAGGTTCCTCAGCCAATTGACAACTTTTTTGGTGGGTTAAGTTATTGGTCTGATCTTACAATAGCTACAGTTATGATTCTTGGCACTTTAAAAATTAACCTTTGTATAAATAAAATTTTTTCCCAACTTCTGAAGGTGATTTTGGGGTATATCGACTATGAAAAAGTGAATGTCTTTATTAATCCCCTTTTCAAATGTGTATTTATGAAAGGGGCGGCACGGTGGGCAGTGGTAGTGCTGCTGCCACACAGTTAGGAGACCTGGCTTTGCTTCCGGTTTCCTTCCACAGTCCAAAGACATGCAGGTTAGGTGGATTGGCGATCCTAAATTGGCCCTAGTGTGTGCTTGGTGTGTGGGTGTGTGTGTGTGTCCTGCGGTGGGTTGGCACCCTGCCCGGGATTGGTTCCTGCCTTGTGCCCTGTGTTGGCTGGGATTGGCTCCAGCAGACCCCCGTGACCCTGTGTTCGGATTCAGCGGGTTGGAAAATGGATGGATGGATTTATCAAAGTTAAGTTACATTTTCATTTTGTTGGATGCTTACTACGTTACCATGTTTGTGGTGCCATCATCTAGATGTGATGGTCAGGGCAGGACTGAAGAATGTACAGTACGTGACATCATGCCACAAATGTAACTGTATAAAATCTGTTGTCAAAATGCAGTATTAGCATCACTCGAGATTGTGGATGTACTAAAGAATGTATTACATTTTCTTCTTTTTTTTTTTTGTGAAATCTTGTCTTAAATAATATTGCATTCTATTTTGCCTTTGATTTTTGGTTAACAATTATTTTGACTTCCATTTAGACTTATATTCCATCTGCTGTTTTGTTTAAAATCCTAAATCTGTAGTTTTGCTATCTTATTTATTAAAATTTTACTAGTTTGCAATCATGGTAAATCCATGTTTAAAAGTATGACTTCCTAGTTATTAAGATACCATGATTTTGTGTCTTTCTGGTGCGACCAAAACATACCTTTGGAACTGAGTTCAAGTTCTACATTTGGGAATAATACATCTGTTAATGGCCACTGTCCTACGATCGTAAGTCTTTACTCAACATATTTTCTGGCTTGCTTTCCTCTCAATTTTCATCTCCTGATGGGATTTTTTGTGAACCTCCACCTTTGTTAAAACTCCTCTCCTCATCTCCTGACTTCTTCACCTGGATGCCGGTGTTCACCTTGCAAATATCATATCCAGGATAAAAGTATGCTTTTCCCAAGTCTTTTATATTATATACAAATTAGAAGTATTATGAATAATTGAGATACTTGATTAATTCAATTTAAAAAGGCCTTGATTCCAATTTACCTCCTCAAATTTATTGGGAATTGGCATAATAAAAAGTATGGATGGGGGTCACAGCTGAAAGCATCAGAAAGTGTCAATGGTTTATTGAGCAGTTAGTCTTACAAGAAATTGCAGTTGTATACAGTCATCCCTCACCTATTGCAGGGATTACGTTCCAGAGCCCCCCGTGATAGGTGAAAATTCGCAAAGTAAAAACCATATGTTTATATGGTTATTTTTCTATTGTCACGCTTGGGTCACAGATTTGCACAGAAACACAGGAGGTTGTAGAGTGACAGGAGACAAAGAGAAAATTTGTCTCTTTTTCAAAAGTTTAAACATGCTCCATGACAAGACAGAGATGACAGTTCCGTCTCACAATTAAAAGAATGCAAACATATCTTCCTCTTCAAAGGAGTGCACGACAGGAGCAGAGAATGTCAGAGAGATAGAGAAAAGCAAACAATCAAAAATCAATAGGGCTGTTTGGGCTTTTAAGTATGAATGTCAGAGAGAGAGAGAGAGAAAGAGAGAGAGAAAAGCAAACAATCAAAAACCGGATTGTTCAAGCTTCTAAGTATGCGAAGCACCGTGCGGGAAGCATATCGCTTGACAAAGCAGCTGCAAGGAATGTGAAGGTAGTCTTTCAGCATTTTTTAGACAAGCGTCCATATCCTCTAGGGGTGCAAACAACCCCCCTGCTCACACTCCCTCAGTCAAAAACAGAGAATGTCAGAGCAAGAGAGAGAAAAAAACAAATAATCAAAAATCAATAGGTGCTGTTTGGGCTGTTAAATATGCGAAGCACCGTGCGGGAAGCATATCGCGCAAAAAAAGCAGCCACAAGTAAGCCCAGCAAGGAAAGGAGCAATGTGAAGGTAGTCTTTCAGCGTTTTTGAGGAGCATCCGTATCCTCTAGGGATAGCAGCCCCCCTGCTCACAATATATTTGAGTTTTATTTAATACGTAATACGAGCTCTGATTGGGTAGCTTCTCAGCCATCAGCCAATAGCGTCCCTTGTATGAACTCAACTGGGCAAACCAACTGAGGAAGCATGTACCACAAATTAAAAGACCCATTGTCCATTGAAACCCATGTCAACATGTTCATGTAGGACAAGCAAAGAAAGCCAACTGTGTACTCTTGCATTTGCATACATTGTTGGATCTGTTGTGTCTGTGAAAACATTGTGAATGAGCCCCATTTAGAGCTGTGCTCTTCATTTGCAGCTTGCTTTATCTACAATGTGCTATTTCTTTTCCCCACATCAAATCAATGCTGTGTATTTTGTATATCATGGCCTGTGTATTTTGTATATCATGTTGAGTAAAAAACATTGTGATGTCATTTCAAGTGTGTTTATAATCGTTTTATTATCTAACAGGAATAACTAGACTGCCGACAGTTTTTCAGATATGTCTATTATATATCCATCATGTGTAGTGAAGCAGTGTGATTATTTATGTAATATTTTTTCAGACATTATTTTGTAGTTGTTTCCAGAAGAGTGACAGCAAATTCACAATTGTTCAGCAACATTCAGTAATGTCAATAATATCAGATAAAGAGGATTTGTTGAGGTAAAATGAATACATAATTCACACCAGGTGTTACTCTTCAAATGCATTACTTGTGATGGTATTAGGGAGTCTTTAGTGTAATAACAATTAAAAAATATAATCACTCATGTTTACTGAGTAGAATTTTAGAGTTACAGTGAAATGGGCCTTGGCAGTGTAGCTATTTAGGAAAATTCAGGGAAGGACAGGAGTGTGACAGACACACTTATGAAATAATAAAAAAAAATTAAAACATGGCACTCATTTTAATTGCCCCTGGTGCTTCTACTGTTAATAAACCAGAAAGAAATTTCTAAAAAACATCATAGTCAAAATCTGTGCAACACTGACATTTCATGTATTAAGGGTACTTACCATGAGATTAACACACACTTCTTATTGAACCACAATCTTTAAATTCCAAAGCAATCAAAATTTCATTCACATATTAATCAGCCTTCTGAGCAAAGGACACTGAAATAATTATGTCATTATTAAATATTGCCAAGATTATTATTATTTAGATTTTTTATTATTTATTAATCATTAATTAATGGAATAGCAGGCTGCTTGCTGCTTGTGCTGATCAACACATTTGCAAAACAAAAGACATTAATAGAGAGGTGCAAAGGAATTTAAGGTGGCCCGGAATTACAAGTTTTTTCGTAGGCTTCAGGGATTCTAGCGTTAATATTAGTTGTTATATGAATTAAGAATACTATATGTAATCAACACGAATGTCTGATATTTGTGTGAACATATGTATTGCTTGCTTTTAAATATCTACTTATTACTACTCATTTTAATTAAAACAAATAATAAAAGGTATTAATTTTTTCATTCATTTTAGCTTGTTAGCTGTTAAAATCCCATTGAACAAAACCAGTCGTTATGGGTGCACTGAAGTTCAAACACTGTTTTTTGAGATATAGCCAGTTGTAGTGTACTGCAGCCTTACAGAGATCAATTCTTCAGATATGACCACCTGATATTATGCTTGTTGATTAATTTTTAGAGCGCTATTAAATATATGTAAACTTTGCAACAAGATAAAGGAAAATCTTCTTGCCAGGAGCTTTTGTATATTTTGTTCTCAATAGCTGGTTTTTCCAGACCAGTTACTTTCTTTTTGGTACCCTGAATCACCATTATAACGTCTTAAAGGTGAACTCCCAATTTAACGAATACTGAAATAACGAAATTTCAGAATAAATAATACTTTTGTGGACCAGGACAAAATGTTCATGCAACATCATGTTTAATGGATTTAGCTTTAAACGGAATATTAATTTAAGTATAATGAATGTTACTTAAAGCCATGCCTGCACTTTTCACAGAGTCTCAAGAACACTGTAACAAGCTGTCCCTTTCTTGTTAGACCAAAGGAAAGTGGCAGTCTGAGAGTATAAAAGCAAATATCATATTTATCATACTAATAGCAAAATTCTGAGTCAGTGCTTCACCAAGTGGCTATGTGGGTAGTTGTGGCGTGTATGGATACTGTACTGTTCTATAATTCATACCTGTATTTCTATAAAAAAAAGTTACATCTAACATCCCATTTTCACTGTTTTTAAACCCGCATATCCATAAAAACAGATCCAGCGTCTCATTCTCAAATAACATTTTTTTTGCAGTTTATGAAGCACTGTTTTTTAGAATAGAATGGAATAGAAAGCCTTTATTGTCATTGAACCAGTGCAATGATATTGTAAAAGCTGCATTTGTAAATGCTTATACAGATTTTGTCAAGCTTGGGTCACATAGTTGCATGAAAGACAGGAAGGTGAGTGCAGGTTTCCAAGGAAAACACAGGTACTTTATTACTTTATAGAAAAGGCAGGTACAGTCTCAAGACTTCGTTCAAAATAGGAGCTGTTACTTCAGCACTCAAGATAGGAGCTGCAACACAGGCATTATCCTGCTTTAGGACACCAGTGGCTTGGAAATACCACAAGAGTACGAGGAAGAGCATGTCAAAGCCTGATGTTCTAAATATTGTGCGGCAAGCACGTTATGCAGTAAGTCTGATCCTGCAGAGAACAACTAATTACTTTGCTCTTGGTTAACTGTTTACCAGACGTAGCAGAGCAGCTTTGCATTAGTATATGTATTTTCCCCATAACTACATTTTTTTATTGTCTCATGAATTTCATTACAACGGGATTCCGCCTGTGTTAATTAAATTCATCTCACATAAATGATAACCATAAATATTTACTTCTTCCCAGTTCATAGACAAAGCCCTTCTGAACAAAGCAGTGAAAAAGTTATTGCATATCACTTTCATTCCCATTGGATGGCTTACTGTTTATGTTTGTCAGTGGTCATCTGTTTTTCTCTTCTGCTCAGAAAGTGTGTGAATAGACATTCTGGGCCATCCATTCCGAATTCAAATGCTGTCCAATCAGTGCTTGTATGTTCTGGTAAATAAAGGAATTCCATTAATAAAGCAATTTCTGGATATTGTTTGAGCCTGGGGAGAACATGATCAAGCAAATAATTACATTAAGTAATTAGCGAAGGAGCATTGTAAAAAATAACCTGACTAGAAAAATTGGAACTAAATAGCCACCCTATAGCCAACTTAATTAGTATTTAATTATATTTCAATAATGCTAATATATATGGAGATTCTGTTCACCTATCAAAACTGATCATCAGACACCAAGGTTTGCCACCAACTTCAACTTGATTTTGAATTTCCTAACTGGCAAATTTCAGTATGTGCAGACTGGCAGAATCCCTTTCTGTTCAACTTATGAAATTAAAAAAGCACTTTCAATAATACCCACTGGGGGGAAAACACAATCAAAAATCCCCAACTAGACACAAAATGGACCAAACTTGTCAGGATGCTCTTAATATTGCCCTGGTAGAATGTGATGAGGATGGGAGGAGGGATTCTCACTCACTTCAGCCTCTTAAGGAAGTGCATCCTCCTCTGAGATTTCATGGCCTGGTGTGTGGTATTGAGAGTCCAGGAAAAATTATTAGTGATGTAGATGGCCAAGAATTTTCTGTTGCTGACGCTCTCCACAGGAAAGCCACTGATATACATTGGGAGATGTTCAGCTTTTGTTCTAAAGTCCACCATCAGCTCTGTTGTCTTGTTGACATTAAGTGACAGATTGTTGTCCCTACACCAGCTCACTAACTGTTCCACCTCTGCCTCGTAAGATGTTTCATCTTCATTGCTATTGAGTCCCACTACTGTTGCATCATCGGCATATTTAATGAGTTGACTTGTGCTAGATTTGGCAGCACAGTCATGTGTTAGCAGAGTACAGAGCAAAGGACTGAGCACCCAGTCCTGAGGGGCCCCCGTGTTCAGTTTGATGGTGCACAAAATTTAGCCTCAGTTTTTCCTGTGTACTCCAGCTTAGCCTTCTTGATGGCTATGGAGAGGTCAGTTCTTGGCAGCCTGAGGGTCTTTCTCCCCTGAAGGCAGCCTTCTCCAAAACTCTGTCACCAACGGCATTCAAACATTAACAAAAAAGGGCATAAAACAAGGATTTGAACCCCAGCAAGAACCTTGGCTGAAATATAACAGCAAGACTCAGCCCCAACTACTTAGAGAGAAGTGCTAGGACATTAATCTCTCACTTGAAGTCTATAAAACCAAAATGCTAGTCATAGACCACAAAGCAGACCACCTCTCATTTACATTACTGGTTAGACTATGCTTGAAATGTCTTCACTGATAATCTTAAGTGGACAAAATCATCAAGAAGGGTCACAAATGTCTTAACTTCTTGTCTGTCTCCATCTATGCTCATCAACTTCTGTAGACACATAGTCCATACTACTGCATAACGTCCTGGTATGGTGGCTGTTCAGTTCAGGATCACAAAACAATGCAAAGGATGGTGATGTTGGCACAGAATATTACTGGAGCGCAGCTACATTCCCATCTGAATGTACTATATATAGTACAGTATAACACACACTGCTTTACAAAATCAAAAAATATTTTTAAGTATGTCAGCCATCCAGCACAATCACTTTTTTCCTCCTTCATTCAAGTAATAAGTACTGTATAGGACAACTAGTACTCACACTTCAGGGAAATGTTTTTATCCTGGACTTGAACTCAAAATTAGTGTCTTAAAATTATACAGCTGAAGCCTGAAGCATGCGAGAGTTCAATGATCCATTATAGATAGTTTAAATGTAACTAGAACCACATATTTGCCTGCATTTGGTTTATAAAACCAGTTGCTTCTGTCAGATTTAGTGAAGATTTTGCATATGTATGATGATTCTTCCTAATTGGAAAGATGATACATCATTTTGCATGTACCAATTATGTTTATTGTTATGGACACATCTGGCAGTCTTGAAAGCCCTTCTTCCTATCATCAGACTTATCAACCAACTGCATCTCCACATGGAAACATCTGTTTCCTTCCCCATTAACATAAGCAATAATTCGCTCCAATATAAAAAACACTTTTATGTGAGAGAACGCATTAGCATGCAGTGTTAAACCTTGGGCAAACGTCACTGTAAACCTATAGAGACCTGCCATAATTTAATCTCTTAAACTACTGATAATATAACACATATGGAATCTGTTAAAGTAAAAAAAAAAAACTTTCTAAGTATTTAATGTTAATTTAATTAATGTTAATATTTTCCAAACAAGCATAATTCAGTTTTGCTGTTTATTTTTAAAAGACACAATGACTGCATACACATTAAATAATATTGAGATACAACTGTATAAATTTAATTAAATTACATTTTAATAGTGATGCTTATTATGAGGCATTTACCTTCCCACAAGAATTAAAATGGAGGTAATGGCTCAGTTCTCTGCGCCTCTTTGCCTTCTTTAAGCATCTAGATAAACTTATGGCAAAACTTACATACCACAACTTTAAAGTACCAGAAATCACCCTCAACTATTCAAATGAAATAAACTAGTCGTATGTGCTAGTATTTAGTAAAGGAAAAAAATATTAAAAATGCAATCCCTGTTGTATCAGAATACACTTTTTTAAATTTTATTTAACAGTTAGTTTTAATTTTGATTAAGAACTTCAAAATTTTCTGTACATGATCTAGCACAAAAATTGGTTTTAGCCACTAACAGATAAAGTATAATAATAATAACTATGTCAGTCTGCACTTCATTACAACCTGCTCTGTTTTTAATTATGCTAACAGAATGACAATATTTTTGATGGCTTTAAATATCATCATCATCTCTTAGTGTCCATAACCCACCCATAGCCCAGCTTTGTAGTGTATTACCAATGCCAAATGTCTCAAGCTAAAGAATTTATATTTACTGTAGTGCAGAATCATCAGGCTTTTAAAAGAGGAAGTAAATTATGTCTATGCCATACGTTTATCTATTGTGTACTGGGTCAGAACATGATTGATTTGAAAGGATTGTCCTCTCCTAAAACCATGCTGGCTGTTGTTTAGAATATTGTTTTTATACAGTATTATAGATTATTGCTGGTTATTCTTTTGAATACTTTGACATGGAACAGAAGTAGAGCTTATTGCCATATAATCTCTTCTTGAGGATCATGAATTTCTAGTCATACGATACTTAACACAATTGTACTGAATGCATATACTAAATCAGGGGTCCTCAGTCTGGGGTTCCTGCACCACCCAGGGGGTGTGAGATGGCATTTTGGCGGTGTGACAAAAAGAAAGGCTGTGTCACTGTTCGACAAAATTGATTGAAGCACATTGTCTGACATTATCATGGTGCAATCAGGGTCTTGCAGTGTGCCGTCATTTGTAATTAATTTATTACTTAGTGCTCCTCTTCTACAATATGATAACAATCAAATATTGTGCGCACAATTGTCACCTGTTAATGAACCACAGAAATATGCATTCTCATGGGTTCCTTGCTATGGCGGGGCATTCATATAGGTGAATAACTTTTTTTAAGAGAACAGAATTTGGACTTGCACTGATACATAGATATGGGCAGGTCTAGTATTGATTTTTGTGCATACCCTGAATATGAAATGTAACCGATTTCAGGGTTTGAATGACATTTTTGTCAGGTGTGGGACAAGGGAGACTGAACTGGATGCAACACCTGCTGCTTACTCTCAGCTCATCTCTCCTGCTGGCGGTCATGGCAGTAATGCAGCAATCTTAACTGTGCAGCATATCTGTTTTTGAACTGCAGTGCAGGTGTTATTGGGGGGGCAAAGGTCTTCAACTGTGTTTCACTGCTTAGCAGCTCATTGGCACCCATTGGAGGGTCTCCAATCCCCAAATCCCCTTGAACGTGTGTCATTTCCTTCTGGCACTTGATGCTTTGTGGGATACCCCAACCCCCGAATTGTCAATCAAGTGTCTAAGCTTCAAGGGGGACACATTTACAAAAACATTGAGATTTATAAAGCTAAATTGCTCAATTTATATTTTAATTTTATGCACTGAGTTAAAAGCTTATTTTTTTGAGTTCAAGTTGTTGACTCACAGTACTGTATGTGGTTCAAAAATGAGAAATTTGAGTTCGTCATCTTAAAATGTGTTCTTACTGTTGTAGGGGGTGCAAACATAGTCAAACATTTTCTAGGGGTGTGGGGTATAGTAAAGCTTGGGAACCACTGTGTTAAAGGTTTAAAAATATTATCTTTTATTTAGATTAAGAGTAGTATCCAGCCAATTTTGTAGACCAATAACGACATTGATATGTTAGTGGCAAAGACTACCAATACATACTGTATTGATATTTCTGGTGTATTTAAGTGTTAGGATTACCTAGAAAGAAAAGAATGAAAAGAAAAAGATTAAGTATATAATGTTTTCACATTAACATGTTTTAATTTAACATTTAAACAGGTTAAATGACAGTGTCTGATTTTGTTTTTTCTTAATGAACACAAAGCACAGGGACATCTGATGTGTATGCTACAGATGTTGTAAGCACAAGTGACTGATTGTTAAAAAGATGTTTATAAAGATAATGTTAACTTAAATATGAAGAATATTATATTATGCACTTTTAGCTGACGATTATATAAGAAATGTTTTAGAGGATTAATGAATGAATAAATGAATCAGTTGTCACGTGCACGAGGAACTACTTAAGGGCTCTGGTGACTGTAATTACCCCCCTTCTCCAGGGTTTGCCGCTGTGCTCTAATGACTTTTCTCTTCCTCCCTCTGCAAACTGGATAATTGGCAGCTATAACACCTCTGATGTCACGTCTAGTCCATGTCAATGTCCAGAAGTTTGGCCATTGAAATCAGTTCAGTTTGGAACTCCTGTCTGAAAAGAGTTTCTTCTTCTTTTATTTTTGGCAAATACTGCTTGGTTTTTTGATGTACTGCTGTATGTATTTTTCAGTTAATGGGGCATGTCATTTATTGTTGTGTGCCTTATCTTTTCCACAGTTCACAAAGTTATATCCTGAGAGATGTATGCATTAATGAAATTGATTAAATCGAAATATATTTATCTGCATATATTTGTGTATAACATGTACTATATAATGTAGTTTATTGTTATGCACACAAGAGTATACAGTGGATCCTTGACTTACGAACTCAATTCGTTCGCCAGGGCTGGTTGTAACTCAAGTTGGTTGTAAGTCAAGACTATTTTTCCCATAAGAAATAATGGAAATACCCCTAATGCATTCCGAACCTCCCACAGCAACACTTACTTAACCTTTTCACAATAAAAAAGGGTTGTATAATGTGCATAATTTACCAAAACACCAATACTTTTTCTAATGTACTAAACAAAAAGTTATAAAAAGTGCCTAGCCTACCAGAAACAACAATTTCATACTGTACTCACCATTTAATTTGACATCTTTGGGCTGCAGGAAGGGAGGAGGAGGAGAATGAAATGGAAGGTGGTTATTGTTTGGAAGGAGCCTCCTTATACAAATCTTTTCTTTGTAAAATTGTCAAGATGGTGGATTTCGACATGCTGTACATATTAGCGAGATCAGTCACACGAACACCACTCTCATATTTCTGCACAATTTCCTTCTTCATTTCGATTGTGATCGCTTTCTTTACCTTTGTTACCTTCTCTTCCTTCCTTAGCAATTATCGAAAAAAATTATATAAATCACTGCACTGACCGAAATTACGTCCACAAACACATGTATCTGGGCTCCGACTGACGCTTACAAATGCTCTCGGCTGTTTGTTTACAATCACGCAAGCAGATACACATGACCGCATTCAGGTCGTAACGCAAGATGTTGGTCGTAAATCAAAACAAAAATTTTGGTCGTAAATCAAGTTGTTCATATGTCATGCCAGTCGTATATCAAGGGTCGACTGTACTTGCTTTCAACTTATCAATCTTCAAATACTTATTTTATTTAGATTTTAAATGCTTTACCATTTTAATTTGCACATATTATGATGACTGAAAGAAACAGTACCTGTTTATTAGACTTGATAGTCTCCTGGAACATTTAAACTTGTATATCTCCCAGACTCCCACTTAGAGTTACACTAAAGTCTCATATTAGCGGATTCTGAAGACAAATGCAAAAGAGCAGGAAAGAGAATAGGCTAAGGCAGCAGGGAAGAAAATGAATTGAGTGTCACCAAAGAAGTAGAAATTGAATGTATTATAATAGCAAATACACAAATTGTACGTCAAAATATTTGAAAATTTTACTGACAATTTTTAAAAGGTGCGTGTCCTGAAGAAACAGCTGTTTGGAAACCAACAGACTCAGCATCTCTTCATGAATGGAATGTATTTCAATAGTTTAAGCATGCTTTTCTATATGTATAAACTTTAATATTAATCGCCACATGTTCTGCCAGGGCAGTCCTATAACTGGCTTGACATTTTTTAACCCAGGTTATGCAGGGCTGTCAAGTAACACGTAATACACACACACTGATCATTTTAAAAACAAAAAAAAAGATGAGACTTTTTTTTTCATTACAGCTCTATGTTAAAGTAATCATCTCTGCTTTGTAAGGATGTCTAACATATGAAAATTTATTTGATGTGCACAAAAAATGATTGTTTGACAAGTCTAAATAAATTCACAGCTAGCAAGGCATTTTTGGAAAGCATCTCATTTGCATAAAAGGTAGTTGCTTCACTCTAGAGAGTCATGATTTGGCTTTGTACTGATTACTTGATATACTTTTGTACTTGTATTGGGTGTTTTGAAGTCAAGGAGTCTGTTCTTTTTCATTAATTACTTGAAATTCTTAATCATTTAGATGTTGTCTTTTTTTAGGTCCTCAATTGCCCCCATCTTGAGATTCCATCGTTAGGTCCACTTGCCCACATTTCTAAGGACTCTGAGGTTGTGACCTGTGTTTAATCACCTTCGCTGTGTGTACTTTATTCTAATGTTATTCTTCTGGGCAATTTTAGGATATGAATAATATTAACTGCCCACTTACAAAGGGATTTATGTCTTGCCTTGATAATTTTGGTATACAACAATCTGTCAATTTCCCAACTCATTCTAGAGGCCACTCTCTTGATCTTGTATGCTGCTCAGGTATTGCACCAAGTGATTGTAACACATCTGATTTTTTTTTTTCAGGTCTGAACATAAATTTCATTTAGTGTTAGTCTGCCATTATTCAGATTTAAACAATGCTCTATGTGTTATCATAACATAAAAAAAAAAATCTCGTCTTGACTACAGTAATTGATAACCTTACCTGCAATGAAGATGTACTTACTTCATATGAATTGGTTTCTTACTACAATGATAGATTCCATAGCCTTTTGAACATATTTGCACCTCTAAAAACCTGGATTGTTTTCTTTACACACTGCTCCTTGATTCAACCCTGAGCTTCGGCAGCTTAAAGCAAAAAGCCATTGCTTAGAACATCTCTGTAAATAAATTGGACTTACTGTGCACATAGAAATGTATCGTGAGAACATTCACGTTCACAAAGATGCATTATCTGAGCCTAAACCTGTTTATTACTCTAAAGAAATCATGTCCGATAGTAACTAAAGAGTTTTGTTTTCCATTATTAACTGAATTCTGGCACCCCCTGATATAACTCCATCTCACATGTGCTGCACTGCTACATGTGATGCATTCTTGACCTTTTTTAAAACCAAAGTTGATAATCTCCATCAATAGCTAGCCTCTTCAATACATTTGCCATACAATTCTTATCTAAATATTTCAACCGAGCCTCCTTTTACTTATCTATTTTTGAATTGTCCACTGAAACTGAAATTTATCATCTTATTCATAAATCTAGATCGGCCACTTGTCAACTTGATCCCATGCCTGTTCGATTAATAAAAGCCTGTTTGTCTTCACTTTCTTCAAATATAACTGATATCATTCATTTCTTTTTAAGATTGGTTTTGTTCCTTTATCCCCCAAATCAGCTGTAATAACTCTAATATTAAACAAACCTGGTGCTGAACTCAGTAACTTCAATAATTATTGTCCTATATCAAATCAACCATTCATTACATTTACTCTGTTATTCATTATTCCATTTCTTAAACAGCTTCATGGGCTTCCTGCAAAATTTCACATTGATTTTAAAATTCTTTTACTTCCCTGCAAAGCACTCCATAACCTTGCCCCATTATACCCCTCTGACGTCATACATATACATGACTTCATATGTTTATACCCCCAACCACACTCTTATGTCCTCCACATCTAGTCTCCTCATCACCCCCACTGCATGGCTTATCACCATGGGTTCCAGGGCATTTATTCGTACTGTTCTTTGTCTCTGGAACTCTCTACCACAAAACATTCGGGATACAGATTCCCTACTCATTTTCAAATCCTGTCTTAAGACTTACTTATTTAGATTGGCGTACACTCCATGATCTTAGGCTATATTTTTATTGTGCTTTGTTAATTTTCAGTTTCATAGATATGTGTATGTTCACATTCATGTTTGATTATTGTTGATTTTATGTTTTTGTTGTTTGTATGGTGTCCTAAGGTGTTTAGAAAGGCTCCTTGAAATAAAATGTATTATTATTTTTTATTTATTTTTTTGAACAAGCAGTAAAAATGGCATCACAAAGTAGAGATATGCCTGAACAACAAAGACAAGGGGAAATAATCAAACAAGTCAAACACAAAGAAGGGATTAGTCAGAGGGATAAGGACAAAGAGAACTTATTTCAGCAGGAGAGGTTATATGAAGTACAGCTTGATCCTGATGTATCCTGTGATGTTGATACTCTAAAGAAACAATAAAATAGATATTTAGATGTCTTAGATCAAATCCCACTTATACAAATGCTGAGAAGAAGAACAAGCTAAATAACAACAAAAGAAGATTTTGTTTGCCAAGAGTAGAAGAAGCTGGGTCTTCTTCAGAAGTTATACTTGCTGAAAAGAAAAGAAAGAAAGCTTGATGAGAGTGATGGGAAAAATAAAGTTTGTATAAAGTAAGAAGGCAAAATCAGATCTGGGATTGTGGGGTAAAAAGATAAATAAAGGAATAAAACAGAAGGACAACAAAAGGAAAATAAATGTACTTACCTTAGGCAGGATTAACAAGGATTTCCTCAAGAATGGTTATATCTATAGGGCAAAAAGAGAGAAATTAAAAATAAAAGAAACACTCCCCTAAAGCAGGAAAGTTCCCTGGAATTTTGTCCTGAAATAAAACAAAGATTAGAAGAGCGAAATCAGATTGTGAGTTAATACAAAGTGAGCATCACAAGTATAAAGATAATAGAGAGGAATATTGGCATAACAAAACATAAATAGTGGGGGATTAGACGAAGAAGAACAAAGTTTCGTGGGTTGGGGTAAAGTTGAGGTCTTCGACAAAAAAGTTTATATCTGAGGATAAAATGAAAGAGATTAGCTTGGAACAACCAAAAGAAGATTTGGATATAGAAAACTTAGGCCTGAAGCCTAATCTTACAATTACTGAAGATAATTTCTAAGTGTAAACATATAATTTAAATGTAAGGGCATATTTACTATTCCTCAGACTGAACAAGATAATAGGAATATTCTAAATGGAGAAAAAGAAAAGAACATAACAACCCTAAACAAAGACCCTAACCTTAAAAACTTAGAAAATGAAGTAATTTTCCTGGGGGAAATGAATGAGTGAAATAAGAGAGGAATATACATACAGTTTTTGAAAAGGAAAAAACCCTAAAGGCAAAAATAAAAATAAAAGCGCTAAAGACAAAATATCAAAAGGAAGTTTAAAATTGGAAGATTTTTTAAAAGTGTCCCAAACAAGGGTGTTCTACTATTAGAATTGTACAAGAGAGGGTACAACAACTTTAAGAAACTAACTGGGGCTTCATGTACAGTATAAACGGTGTATATGCACAAAAATGTTGCATACACCCGTTTCCACGCTCACATCACAATGTATAAAAACTAAACTTGGTGTAAAGCCACACATATTCTCACACCAACTCAGTCCATTGCTTTTTTGCTCAGTTTTGCAAAATGGCAGCACCCAGCGTCAAAGCAGTGTTACTGTTCCTGTGTGGTTTCCCTTTATTTTTTAGATTCACATCCCTGACGCGGCTTTATCAAATACAATGAAATTAACCACATATCATTTTTAAGTTTAAGGCATCTGATTGTAATTAACCTGTAACCACATAATGGTGGACGGAATGGCAAAACTATTCCAAATACCATAGCTACTTTAGTGTTGTTACTCTCAGTGCACCACTCAGAGTATTTTAGCCCACTGTATCTGAGTGTGGAATCACAGCTATATAGCAGATGATCGGAAAGCTCTACGGCAGATTGTGTCAAAAGCGGAGTGAATTATCGGGATACAGCTTCTAGAACACGCTGCCTCAGCCATGCGCACAGTCTATTTGAACTTCACCCATTTGGCAAACGCTTTAGATCCTTTTCTGTAGGGTCCTCGTGGTTCAGAAACAGTTTCATCCTAAGAGCTATAAACATACTCAGTCCATCAAGTGCTCCCGGTAGAACTGTTTATACTTATAAGTACAATTACCTCACTGTAAACTTGCATTGCAGTTGTAATATTGCACAACCTGAGCCACTTATACTTTTATATTGTATATTTTTCATTGTTTTTATCATATTATTATTATTATTATTATTATTATTATTATTGCTATTGTTGTTATTGTTGTTGTTATTTTACCATTTTATAGGAAAATACGTTTATGGAGGATTTGCATATTGAATCTCATTGTACCATACAATAAAGGAATTCAATTCAATTCAATAGAAGAGCGCGCGTATTTACAGATGATGATGACTGGCTTCTAAGTCGATTTAAATTTCCAGGTGCTATCTTCTTGGAGCTCTTGATAAATTCTTTAAAATGAAATTCAGTAAAGTATCTATATTACATTATGCAGATACATTTTTAACTTCATTTAAGTAATGTATACTACTAATAATTAAATGTGTGGACATGGTGGACAGCAGTAAAATATAGAACAACATCAAGGTGAAGGGGAACTCCATAAACCTAGGATGTTTCTCTATGGATGAGGAGGTTCCTTGATCATCCCCTGAACATGGGATGGGATCATTACAATGGGAGACTCTCTAGTAAGTCTAGTGTTATTACAGAATACAATGACTATTACTTGAATCCACTCTCAAACCATTAATGGCTTGAAATAAAAAAGGTTTTACTTGGGTAGATTTCATTTTTTTGTCAGTTCCAAATATTTCATCTTTTGTAAAACTTGAGTGAGATATTTATTTACCACTGAGGCCCAGAAGTGAAAGTGATGTCCTTCAGGGAGGAACCGGAAGTGATGTTCTTGGGGCCCAAAACCGGAAGTGACATCCTCGGGGCTAGAACCCAGAAGTGGCATCATGGGGCCTGAATCAGGCAGAATTTCCCGTGTCCGGTCTGCCGAGATAAAACAGGAAGGTTTAGTGCATCCTGCCACACCCTGGCCTGCCATGGAATTACCTTCTTTTGGTCCAATTAGCTCCCTCCCATGCGCACTTGTTTGACACCACATTTGCCTTTTCCCATTCAACTAAAAACAGTGAAAAAAGATTTTACCTACTGATCACTACCAACATTTGTTGTGTTTGTTTGATTTTACATTTCAATTAAAATACTGAAAGGAACACATTTTCATAAATGTTACTAAATAAACCATGCTTATATACTAATTCTGGTACTTCTGGAATTGACAGCCTTCCCATCAAGCCATAAGTCTTATCAAAAATTGTGATCAGTGCTTCATCTCAATGTCAGCACTACATTACATGAAGTCTTTACATTTTCAGGAACATTTTTTCCTGTAACTAAAACAACTGAAGTGATCAATGTCAGGTTGACTTTAACTTTCCTTGATTTTATTTTTCTGATGTATAAGCTGTCAAGCTGAAAACATCAAAGGAAACATTGGGGAAAAAATACTTTTGCTCAGTTTCTAGGTTAAATTGAAGTGCAAATACTGCAAATAGACTCCCAGCGTTTGAATACTCTAACCTTCATAGAGAGTGCCTATTATCTAGAATAGCATCAATATCTGATGAGCAGTATATGTGTTTATTAACAATAAAGGAGCTCATTTTGCCTCTTGGGTACAAAAACATTGAGCAAAGGCTTCTAAGGAAATTGTGGGCCAGAAGAAAAAAACATTTTCAGTTGAATAGCCTTATATTGTACATGCAAATACTTTTTTGGAAGGTTTATTTTTAGAGACTTTGTGACTGTTACATATATTTGATGAAAAGTGATCTGAGTGGCAGAGATAAAATAAGACTTAAGACTAAATCAGAACCAAAAAATGGTTATCAGCATTTAAACTCTATTGCAGTGAATCCAAAACTAAAATGTATAAAGTTGGCAAAGTCAAAAACACCCTTTCAATGTTAAATTGGTTTTAATTTCTTTTTGTTTTTTCAGAATTTGAATATCTTTCTTTTTTATTTTTAAGTTCAGGTGAGTTACAAATCTGATCCCTGTTCTTTTATTACATATGATAAATTACTGCATGTCTCAGACATATGTTGTTCAGATATAGAATTGTTCCCAATAACCAGAGCAGCAACCAGAAGATTTTGAGGTGTAGCATCTGTAAGGATAAAAAGCAAAATAAAGACAAACTGGAAATATCTAAAAGTAATACAAAAAACAAAGGATTCGGAATCTGACAGATGAAAGTATTTCAGTTGGTAGTGTTTCAGCGTTAGTTGTGCAAAGTAATAAGCTTTCCTTAGTAATTTATCTTATTTATCACAACCCTTAACTTTGGACGCTGGCACACGCATGTTGCTGCCACTCCTCTATTTTAACAACACTTTTCTTTAAAATTTGCATCAATTATTAATTATTTCTTTTAATAAATGTATTTTTCATGGATGCAATGGACTCAAATTGTACTGATTTTGATCTATTTTTATGGAATTTGCCTTGACTGGGTTTGCAACTTCAGGGACAACTGAATGTTTCTGTGGTTCACTGGACAAGACCGCTTGATGCCCAATTTACGTAGTTTGTTTTTTTTTTGTTTTTGCATCAATCTAGGAATTGGGGATGTTCTGTCTCCTTGATTATAATGGATATGCCGGACTGCTCTTGATTCCTTCTGTACAGGCTTCGAATGGAAATGACTGAGAAGTGATCTGTTGTTTGCAGTCACCTGGCTTTCATATCTGGGGTCATCACGCCTGTAATACCTAGCGTTATATGTATGTGGTTGTATGTTGGACCCTCTGATAGCTACCTTTCATGTGCATCATGTCATACCTCTTACTATGCTTCTTCTGGATTTTTTTTTTTGCTATTTTGCTGTCATTGCGCATCTGCACCATGCCACCCTGCCCGTCTCACCTTCTCCTCTGTTCTGCACTACTTCCCTGCTACTGTCAGATAACTATTGCTCTAAACTATGCTAAAGTACTCTTGTATTAAACTCATATTATATTGTGGTAAAACTTCATATTAAACAGTTTGTTCGGAGCAAGTAATCAGACTGGAATATCCTAAAAGACACTGGCATTGTGCAGCATACAAAATATTTACATCACGGATCAAGTGCTCACCACCGCCTGGCTGTGAATGAAAAGTTCACCTGCAGCATGTATTCAGGAATACACCATCCTACTCATGGCTTTGGAAATAAGAGTGTCAAATTTTCAATATGCCATGGCTATGGGTCTGTGCACAATGAACACTCATCAGCTAATATTGAATTGTTTGACTCAAGATCTCTTAATGGTAAAGCACTGGTGATATCAGAATTCATTGGTTATATGCTTAACAGAAACCTGGCAAAAACCGAATGAATTTACAACTCTCACTGTAGCAACACCACACAGATGCCTTTACTTTTCAGAGGCTTGTAGCTTTAAGACAAGGAGTAGTCACAGGAATTGTTAGATTGAAGTTAAACATCAAAAGAATCCCAATTGACTGCCCATTGTCTTTCGAGTGTCTGGCTCTTAATCTGATTATAAAATGTGGTCCTGTCTTACTTATTGTTGTTTATCATCCCCCCAAATACAATGGGTCTTTCTTAACTGATCTGACTGAACTTTTAACCCACTTAAGTTCTCTTTCCCAAAGAGTCATTCTTCTCGGAGACTTCAACATCCATATTAACACTCTGACATGTAAACTGAGGAATGAATTCTTGTCCTTATTAAACTGTTTTGACTTGGAGCAACATGTTGAATTTCCTACTCACTCTGGTGGTCATATATTGGACCTGATCTGTACATCTGGTTTATCTGTCGGTAACACTTATAGTAGTGATTTGGGAATCTCTGATCATAAAGCAGTGCTATTCACTGTCTTCTTACCTCTCCCTCCTCTTACCTGTAAATGTCCAATTTCTTTCAGAAACTTTAAAAATATCTGCCCCTCTATCCTTGCAGAATCCAATTCTGATCTTTTTCCTTCTTCCCCTATTCCATCAACACTAGATAGCCTTGTTGATTATTATAACTCAGCTTTTCATTCAGCACTAGATAAAACAGCTCTGTTAAAACATAAGGAGATTTCCTTTACATATTCAGCTCCATTGTATAATTCAGAATTATGGTCTATGAAAGCAGCTGGCTGACGCCTTTGAGAGAATGTGACATAAGACTGGCCTCACTATGCACATCCAGGCTTTCTCTGACCATCAAAGGGCTTACAGGGAAGCACAAACTGCAGCCAAGAACACACATTATGGCTGAATAATAGAAAGTGGCCATGTTAACCTGAGGGGTTTGTTCTCTTTAGTTAATAGACTACTTGAACCTGCATCTGGCACAACTACCTCCTATACTGAAGTCTGTGAGAAATTACTCCACTTTTTCTGTATTAAAATTAAAGATCTAAATAATTCAACTACCATAAATCCATCTTCTGTTTATATCTTTTCTTGTCTTCCCACTCCATTCACCTCCTTTTCTAAATTCACATCTGCATTTCTTAATGACCTGCTTTGTAAGATGAGGCCGACTACTTATGTACTGGACCCCATCCCCACCACGCTTCTTAAGTTCTGCCTTCATGCCATAATCCCGACTGTTACAACAATAATAAATACATCCCTTGACACCGGCTTTGTGCCAGCCATTTTTAAAATTGTTTCTATAACTACAATGAAGAGGTGTGAAAAGTACAGTACTCTTTGCTCCCTTAAAGGTAGGCACATTCATTTAACAATAAAAAGCATAATAATATCTGGAATGCAATGAATACAAGATATTATGTTGATCACAATGGGGCTGACTACCACGTTGCAGTGTTATGTTCGAAACAGTCACCAAGGAAGCCTTACATGTGTTTATTCCACTTTGTAGAAAAGGAGGAGGGATTAGAAGAGATTTCAAAGAAGCATAAAGTCCTGGTGCAGAAGGAAAGGATAAGTAGAATATACAGGGTAGCCCATATTTATGTATATGATTGAAAAGGCATTATTGTCAGGAAACTACCAATGTTATTATCTAGTAACATAATGGAACACGAACATTAAGAACCTTAAATGTTTTTTCATCACCTGTTCTCCATGGCATGGTGCACAAATGCGCCATCCAGATCGATACACTCCTGAAAACGAAGAGCAACGTTGTTACAGGCGGCTTGGCACATCTGTACTAGTATCCTCTGAAATTCTTCTGTCATAGCTGCATGTAGCTCAGCCACATTGTGGCTTTTAGGTAACCTCACAGGAAAAGTTCAGTGGGGTCCAGCACAATCAAACACTGAAGAATATCAAAATATCCCAGTTTTAACATGCAGCCTATCTAATAAAACACTGCTTGGTTGACACAAGCATCCTTACACTGTATTTACAACTGTGCATATGAAACTCCAAGGAACTCAAAACCCCATAATCCATCCAATGTAATATATGAATAATAATGCAATCAAAACTTTGATGGGTGAAGCGTCTTCTTTAAGAACTTGTGTTAAATTTGAACAGCATCGTGAGGGTGACTAAGAAGCAAACAAAGCACAAACAGTACAGACATTTATTTGTCAAGCAATATATGGAATCCTATGTTTATTTGTAATGGTGATCCTCTGTATCAAATTTGCCTTTCTCTTCTGTTATTCCGTAACATTTATCATAACTGAATAGCTTTGCAAGTCCCATTTTAGGAATATTACAACAGACAGAAATGCTCAAGCCAAGAAGGAATTAACTACAAAAAGGTTTTTTTTAGGTTATGTTAAAGGCCAATTGATAATTATCACTGTGTATGAATATGGAGTGTGTGTGTGTGAGTAAGAGTGGCACTTGTGATGGACTAAAGTCCTGCCCATGCTGGTTTTCGTCCTTTTCCCAGTTGTGGTTAGAAAGCCTTTGGCCCCCACAACCCTGAAATGGATTGAGAAAATTCTAGAACTGCCCTACTGAACTTAGTCCATTGAGGACTACACTGCATACACATCTCTGAAACGCCATGTTTACATTTTCTGTATGTGTCTTTGCTTGTCAGCCATCTCAGTTTGCCTGTTTCTCAGATTCTTATCATGGGATATATTCATTATATTTTGGTAACTTAGAAATGAAAGCTGTGTGTGAAGCATCAACAGCATGGTTTATAGGCCATGTCTCAGATCACATACTACCACAATAAACAAATACTGTTTATATATTTATATAATTTATATATTTCTTCTTTCTATACCTACTGTAAAATGTGTGTTTGCATTTATTCATTTTTCCATGGGCATGTAGGTTAATCATTTTTGGAAAAGATTATTATCACATACGCCATTACTCAGAAAATCTTGCATTTCAAAAGTCGCTAAAGGTTTTTACCAAGAAATAAATGAATATCTGTGGTCAAAGTGGAATGGGCAGTAAAAAATATTTTCCGCAATGAGTTAAGAGCAACATTTCACCTCTGACTAAAGGGAAAAAAAGTTGAAGCATAATTCTGCTCCCTAAAGGCTTCTAGCAGACAAATAAAAGTAAACACACTCAGATTATGTCATACTCAAATTAAGTAACATGAATTAGTTTCTTGGTGCCACAATGTCCTCATTAAGATTTCAATGTTTCATGAATTACTACCAAAAGTTATTCAAAGCAAAACTTGAAAACTTTTTTGTATTAAATTCTAAATGGTTTAGAGCTTCGAAAAAAATATATAATTACAAACGTATTTCATTTTTTGTAAAGAAATGGGGTCATCCCTTAATTTAGTGATATTATAAGCTTTCTGTTTTTGACAGGATCCAGTCTTGGATTTGTTACAGTTTTATGCTAGGATATTCTCAAAATTCCTAAACCTGTAAAGGAAAAAGTAGGTAAATTCGTGATTTTTAATCCTTAAATACTGATAATGCATTACTCCAACACAACATATTGTGAGTAATTGATTTTCACTATGTTTAGTATGATCATTTCTATTTTAGTAGTTTGTCAACATCCTTAACCAGAAATATGCTGCTGGCAATATTACCTTGAATAAAATTAATACAATTTTTAAAAAAATAATTAATATGTTCACAAAATATGAGATTATTTTTTAACTTTATGTGTAAATGTAAATTATAAATCAAAATATTAATTATATTTATCACATATTCCCAGTAATACAAAATAAGTTATATTCTGTGCTTTATGCAGTGAATTGTGAATACTGTATCTACAGTTGAGCCCATAGGGATGTCACTCTTCCCTGCAGCAGTTCAATTCTTCTTTCACAAGAAAATGGTGCTTTTAATACTAGTACAAGCAGCAGCACGGTAGTGCTATTTTCTGAAATCAGTTTGAATTGACTTTATTTTGTAACTAGATAGAGGCCCATTACTGTCCAGAAGTGATCCATTCACTTTACTTTACTTTACTTTAGGTAAATATATGCATGTGAGTGTCCAGTGACCTGAGACAAAGACTGGACTCCTTTAGTACTGTGTCTCTTTGGAGATCCTTGGGTACCACTGGTTTGACTTTGTGTCAAATGAGTGGTTGCTCATGCAGTCCCGAAAGAGGCACATTACTTGCATTGTGAGGGAGCGTCACTGTAACGGAAAGGGGCTCGTTAAGCCATGCAGCTCCCCCGGGCGGTGGCTATGGAGCCCATCAGGGATGAGATCCAATGTTCCACCAAATGTTCCGGGGATCGTAGGGTGAAGCTCATGGGTGTTCCCCTGGATCCAGTGTCAATAGGGCGTCCCGGCCGGGTATGGGACCTGGCCATCCGCCACAGTCACTTACGGCACTACGGATTCCCCGGGGATCATCCAGCTCGCAGGATCCTTATTGTTGGGGACTGGAGTGGCTGGACCAGGCCAAGGGGAGACCCACGTAACGCCTGCCTGCGGAAGATAGAGGGTCATTTCTGGAGGGTGGGACTGGACTGCGTGTCTGCCTGGGGGGTTGACAACCGGGATCCCGAATTGTTACGTCTTGTGGAGGGTGCGGCAACTTGCTGTATCAGTGCATGCTCCCCACCCTGACCTGTGAAACTGCTGTTTACTGGGTTCATGGAGAATAGCTGGTTGCCTCAAATTTTGGGGATATTGGAGCTGAGGATTTTACAGCTGACTGCTCTTCCTGACACCAAGCTCCTTGAGTCACCTTTTACACTACAAGTGGGACAGTGACCATATTGTGACCCAAAGTCACAGGGGTGTAACTCTAAATACTAAATGAAAATCATGTAAAGAAAGACATGCACAAATGAAGTGATACACCAGGACATTTTTTTAGATTTTAATACACTATAAATTGAAAATATTTGTTGAATTTTTTTCAGGCCCAGCTTTTGATTCTACAGCTTGACTCTGATGAGATGACCTAGTCTCATTTAGTAAGAAAATTTCACCAATGGTTGAGTTCTCCAAAGGCTGACTAAAGAAAATTTATTACACATAAATCTTTAGTAAGTAAGCAGAACTAAACGTTCCAGGAAAGTGTTGGCTGTAGGAGAGGCAAATCACAACACAAGAGTTAAAAGATCACAACTTAGGAAGCATTTATGTTTACATTTCCCACTTAGAAGATGCTTTTATGCAAAGTGACTCACAAAAATAGTCAGTAAAGTAAACATCAATCTGGGGGACTGTTTAGGAACAAACATTACAGGACAATGTTATGAGAAGTCAAGCAAAATGACACCTTTTATTGGCTAACTAAAAACATTACAATATACATGCTTTTGAGGCAACTCAGGCCCCTTCTTCAGACAAGATGTAATACAGAGACTGGAATTCCCTGTGTTTATATGGACACTAGGGACAGATACAGCATTTGAAAATCTTCAAGTGAGACATTTTAGATGTAAAAAATGCTAAAAAATCAATCATTACAAATAAAGAGCTCAAGTAAAGAAGTAGTCCAGCCTGCACTAGGACTTGTGCTTTTTACTCAAATGTTATACAGAATGAATACAGAAAGAAAGAGAGATAGTTGCAGCGTGGTTAGTGATGAATAGCTACTCATTGATCACCACCCCAAGGTTTCATATTTACCAGTAATGAGCCAAGCTGAACAAAGTTGTAGATGGTCTGGTTGGGATAACAAAAGGAATGTCTTTGCCAGATTGAGATGGAAATGGTGCTCCTTCATAGTATGGTCCTCTGGAGGGAACAATGGGTACAGTTGTGTGTTGTTGACTTATGAGAAACCATGGAACTGTATGATAGGGCCTAATGAAATGGTGTACAGAGAGAAGTGAGGTCTCAGTATCTATCCTCGGGGCACCCCTGTGCTTGCCTGATGCACTCTTGAAAGTCTCCCCTCACCAGGACACGTAGGATTTGCCCCAGAGGTACAATTCAAACCATCTGAGACCAGTTCTAGTAATACCAAGAAGGGGAGGCAAGGCAGTTCTGATGGTTTGAATGTGTCAGAGGTGGAAGAGAGATCTAGAAGGATGAGAATGTATGAGATATTGGTAGCTTCAGCCAGTTGTGGCATGTTGACTACAGTCAGTAGAGGTTTGGCAGTAGAATGGCTCCTTTCAAAGCCTGACTGGTTAGGATCAAGCAATCTTCTCTGTAGAAGAAAGAAGAGTGTGTCTAAATTGGCCTTAATAAAATTACAGGAAATATTTCAAAATACAGTATTGATGTTTAATATGAGGTTCCACAAGGACTAGTACCGAAACTGAATTATGAACAGATAGAAAACAAATAAAGGTTAGTGTACCGTAAAAATACAAATATAAAGTATTACATATAGGAAGTAAAATATTCAATATATTTGCACAATTGGGGTTACTGGAACAAGAAAATGTTCCTTATAACAAGGATGGGAAATTGTACTTGTCTTATCATTGTTCTGAGTCCGAGAATGTATAGAAGTAATTTCGAAAGATAATAGGATATTGGAATACTTAGCATTTTGTATGGAATACAAGGCAAGAAAGGTTCCACTTAGTCTGTAAAACCAACTAGTGAAGCCATATCCAGAATAATGTTTCAGGTTTTATCTCCATATTACAAGACTGATATAACATAAGTTGAGAAAGTCCAGAGATGAACTGTTAGATGTAGTAAATATTATGAAAGATTGAAGAATTTCAGTTTTTAAGCACAAGCAAATTGAATGGAGCGATGGCAATTTAAAATTAAATGTGACTAAGGAAGGAAGATACTGTTACTTTAAAAAAAACACAAAAACATGGATAAAAGTGAGAAACGTTCACTCAAATGTTATAAAAACATTTACTCCCACAAAAATACTATACATAGTGAAACCAAGAACTATACTAGTACCTTAGAAAACGTAGAAAACAAATCTTAACTTTGTATAGTTAAAGAAACATTTGATGAATAAAAAAAAATATTTTTTTTAGCTGATTAATATTTTCTCATCAGAAGTGTTCTTATGCATGTGGTCTGCCCCGATTGAAACATATAGCAGATGAAGTGCAAAGTTTTGGACATGGGGATGTTAGACTTTATTAAGTCTAAATAAGCTGAGCTGGAAAGCCAGAAAGTCAAAGAGAAACCAACTGCCAAAATGCATCAAAACATTCACACAAATGTTCTTAATTCCTAATATCTTCAGAATGCAAGCTACTGAATTGTTTGGCTTTGTTGAAATTGGACACCTCGGATAGCACAATGAAATTCTAAAAAGCATCAGAATCATGTCATCAATTGATGCAGCTTCCAGTGGTTACAAGGTGGCAACTGGAGGTGTTTGTAAAATAAACAATCTACAAAAAAGCAGTGACCATAACACTGCACAACAAAGTTTTTGCTTCTTGAACACTGTTGGGTGTTTCTTATAGATTTTTGGGTGCTGATCACGAATATCATACACGAATATCATATCAAATCTTCAGTTTTGTCATAATTTTTTCTTATATTTGTATCCAAACATTTTCGCTCCCGTAAGTGACTTATCAATAATGGTTTGTGCAGCCTGGGCATGTCCAGGCATGGAATCAGGCCAGGCTGGAAGCTGTTCTGTGGAGGTTAACACCCTGGGGAGGTCTGAACGAGCTTGACACTGTCTCGGCATGCTATAAAAGTGGCTTGTATAAACCGATCCTGCTCATTTGGTTAATATAGATAGTCAGTATGTATGTAGAGTATCAGTATAGTAAAGTATAGTATCTGTAGCAATATAACAGTAAGTAAGCTTGATGCTATAGACGTTTTGGTCTTTTTGTCTCGTCAATGTCATAACAGGCGCAATACATTCTGCTATATCTGTTGCGAATATACACTTGCACCTCAGAGACGTTGGATGACTGCTCTTGTGAAGAAAGCTTATCATCTGTATTTTGGCTACAAAATTGGTGATCACGACAAGGAATGGGTGCCTCACATTTGCTGTGCGACATGTGCTGTCAGTCTGAGAGCCTGGCTCAGAGGCACTCGAAAGACGATGCCGTTTGCTGTTCCGATGATATGGCGAGAACAAAAAGACCATGTGACGGAGTATTACTTCTGTTTGACTAATGTGTCCGGTTTCTCTGCCAAAAACAAAAAGTCAATTGAATATCCTAATCTGTTATCATGTGGCACGTGTCTCATTGCTGAAGGCAGTCTTCCAATTCCGAAAAGGACCTTGGACCTTAGACAAACCAGATGAAGAAACTGCAGTGCAGGGTACTGACAGTGACATTGATCCGGATATTGAACCGTGCTCACCAGACGGTCCACATCTGATAAAACAGTCCTAATTGAACAATTTGGTCAGAGATTTGGGTCTGTCAAAAGCAAAAGCCGAGCTGCTGGGTTCGAGACTGCAGGAATGGTGTTTGCTGTCACCAGGTACGAAAATTTCTGTGTTTTGAGGCCGACATGATGATATAACCACATTTTTTGCACAAGTTGTCAGTCTCTGTTTCTGTTGTGACATTGAAGAATTGTTCTTGGCCTTGGGTTGTGATCACAACCCAGAAGAGTGGCGTCTCTTCATTGATTCGTCAATGTTAAGCCTGAAAGCTGTTCTACTACACAATGGCAATGTTTATCCTTCAGTACCTGTTGACTATGCAGCACACATGAAAGAAACGTATGAGAATATGGAACTATTGCTGAAGCACGTCCAGTATAGCAGGTACAACTGGAATATCTGTGGAGATCTTAAAGTCGTTGCTCTGTTACTAGGACTGCAGCTCAGCTATACAAAGTACTGTTGTTTCATCTGTGAATGGGACAGCCGTGCCAAAGAGTCGCACTATTCTCGACAGAACTGGCCACTCCGAAAAAAGTTAGTTTCCTGGACAGAAAAATGTGGCACATGAATCGCTTGTCGACCCGGCAAATATATTTTTGCCTCCTCTTCACATAAAACTGGGACACATGAAGAATTTCATGAAAGCACTGAACAAGGAAGGCGAAGGTCAAGAGGGCATTTTTGTTGGCCCCCAGATCAGACATGTTATGAGTGACAAGCGGTTTGAAGATCTGTTAGTTGGGCCGGAAAAAAATTGCCTGGAATGCCTTCAAAGATGTTGTTGACAATTTTCTGGGCAATTACAGAACCCAAACTACATTCAGCTGGTAGACAAATTTCTCAAAGTATACAAGACAATGAAGTGCAACATGTCACTCAAGATTCATTTCCTCCACTCACACTTGGACTTCTTCCCCGCAAATCTCAGTGCTGTCAGTGACGAAAACGGCGAAAGGTTTCACCAGGACATTGCTGCAATGGAGAAACGATAATAAGGGGAACTGGAATCCGTCAATGCTTGCTGACTACTGTTGGACACTGCAACATGATGCACCAGACATTGAATACAAAAGAAAATCAGGAGCAAAACACTTTTAATTCTGTTGAATTTAATAGCTTATGCGAAACATAAACATGACTAAATACATTATTTTCAGTAAACATATAAATGTCTATTTCTCAGAGTTCCTACGTGATGCAGTAAAACCAAAACTATATTTGTGCATACCCAGTAGGTATCTGTCACAATCAGCAAAACTTTTCAGGAAGACTTAAAAAAAAAATGTTGTGCAGTGTAATTGAAAACAGAATAACACACTATAACCATAATGTCAAAATGAATGAAAAAACTACAAAGCTAAGAATTTCAATGATCATTATTAAATACAGTAATCCCTCCCCGATCACGGGGGTTGCGTTCCAGAACCCCCCGTGAAAGGTGAAAATCCGCGAAGTAGAAACCATATGTTTATATGGTTATTTTTATATTGTCATGCTTGGGTCAAAGATTTGCACAGAAACACAGGAGGTTGTAGAGAGACAGGAACTTTATTCAAACACTGCAAACAAACATTTGTCTCTTTTTCAAAAGTTTAAAGGTGCTCCATGACAAGACAGAGATGACAGTTCCGTCTCACAATTAAAAGAATGCAAACATATCTTCCTCTTCAAAGGAGTGCGCGTCAGGAGCAGAGAATGTCAGAGAGAGAGAGAGAGAGAGAAAAGCAAACAATCAAAAATCAATACGTGCTGTTTGATCTTTTAAGTATGCGAAGCACCGTGCGGGAAGCATATCGCTTGACAAAGCAAGTAAGCCCAGCAAGGAAGGGAGTAATGTGAAGATAGTCTTTAAACGTTTTTTGAGGAGCGGCCGTATCCTGTAGGGGTGTGAACAGCCCCCGTGTTCAAAATATATTTGAGGAGTTTTATTTAATACGTAATACGCGCTCTGGTTGGGTAGCTTCTCAGCCATCTGCCAATAGCATCCCGTGAATGAAATCAACTGGGCAAACCAACTGAGGAAGCATGTACCAGAAATTAAAAGACCCATTGTCCACTGAAACCCATGAACCAGCAAAAAATCCGCGATATATATTTAAATATGCTTACATAAAAAATCCATGATAGAGTGAAGCCGCGAAAGTCGAAGCACGATATAGCGAGGGATTACTGTATGACACAAATCATAAAATGTTCTCATGTTTCTTCACAGCTAAATCAATACAAGACCCCGACTGAAAACACATGGTTTGTAGCAATTGCCAGCCAATGTTCTTATGTAAACAATCACTCACCTGAGAGTTAAAATTAACTAAATAAATAGATACATATTTTACGTTCGGATGGTGTTCATGTACAGTAGACTTCGACTGACTTTGCATGAAGTATGAAAGACCTAACCTGGGGTGGTTCCAGGGTTGCACAAAGCAGAACAATGGATAAATAAGCTAGTTATTACATTTAAAGAACAAACATACAATTGATGATTTTATAGTATTCATAGGTACCTTTTAATCTATGTCATTCAGATAAATCGGTACAGGATTTATTCTGTCCCTTTCTGGGAGCTAGGAGTTGGTGTCTCTTTTCAAAATGAGTTGATCTCCTAGAGAGTTGCTTCTTTCTGCGCTCCCTGACATCTGACTGCCAATCCTATTAAAATCAGAATTGCCATCCAGTCTCTGGACTTACTCAAGCCACCTGGACAGAGCTCAAAGAGACAATGACACATGTTGTTGTTTTCACTGTTGGGGAATATATTTGTTCTCACAGTGACAATGATGTGCTGCCATCTTAAGTCTCATTAGCATTTATATTATTTAACCAAGAAAAGTTAACTTTAAAAGATAAGCTTGGTGGCATTTTCTCCAATTTTTTTGCATCTGTACTTTGTTTTTTGGGAGTGTGTGTGGGATTGTGGGAAGATTACACACTACCTTAGACATACAAAAGAAAAACATTTTTCAGGCAGCACGTGCCATCTGCAAAAAAAACTGAAAAAGATGTTCTTAGTGCTGCCACCTGATCTGATTAAAAGAAAATTATGCTAGTTCAAGTTAATGTAACTGCGCACAGAATGATAGACTCACACTATCTGGACTGAATAATGGTGTACTAATTCAATTGGTGCTCTTGGTTTCTTCCATCACATCACAGTTGCCAGATCCTTCTCTTGTTGGTGAATTAGCAATATAATACTGATCCAGCTCTGAAACCTAAGATTGTAGATGAGGAACATGCACTGTAGTGCTCCCAGTCCGCCTTCTCTTTTTTTAGTATCAATTTTCAGTGTACTGGAATAAGCAGGCTTTGAACATGAATGAATAAATTAAAGACTCCCTCCAGAGATCCTAATGCTATCAATTTTTGACACCTTTTAAATATTAGAGATTTTGAATTATGGCAGAAATTAATAGAATTTTGTTTTATGGTCTAATAGAGTTAGTGAGGCTCCAAAAATGATACACAGAGGACAGCACATAAACATTTGCTTTTATGTCTTTATTAATTAAAATTGTGCCCACAGTTTTAATTGTGGACTTTACCCTTAATTACATTAATAAAAGGAATGTACGAATATTTTTGTTTCTTTATGAGATTATAATTTTTTCCATAAGAACATATTTCCAAATTATTCCCCAATGAATTATTTCCAAATAAAGAAAAATCGCAGAATTCATTCAAAAGATCATGCAGAAGTGCATTGGGATGGGGCTGGGGGTAAGGTTGGCAGCCACCCAGAGCCTCTCACTTGGCAAGTCACCCTCCTTCACAATATTGTTCTAGAAATTTACTTTAATATGGCTGCATTATAGCAAACCATGTGTACAGCCTTATCTCCATGTGGATGGCTACTTTAATTAAAGAGACCTGCTAGCTCAGCACAAGCAGACCAAGCAACTCTCCATGCTACTTTGTGTTGGAGGCATCCTCCTCAGCTGCTAACTCTTGTGGGAATATGGGAATCACCCACACAAGATGCTCTTATCACTATACCTTGAGTATATGACATGGGAATTTTTATGCCTGTTATTTTAATTCACCTACACTACTATTACTCTTAACTATGTTGTTTGTATCAGTGTTAGGTATATCTGCTTTATAGCACCCCACATGTACAGGCTTACCTGCATGTAGACAGCTTCTACAAGTAAAGAGACATACTAGCTGTGCACAAGAAGACCAAATGGATGTCTTCAGACATCAGCTACACCTGTGCCAATCACCAAAGCAGGTGTCCATTCACCATGCTGCTTTCAACTGAAAATCTCTCATATTATTTATACTGCAAAATTAACAAGAACACGGTAAAACTGATGATAGCAAAAGTAGGAAATATACTGCTCAAAGGAGTATAGCATCAAGTCAATGAAACTTCTGTGATATCGATCTGGTCAGTTAAGTAGCAGAGGGGGTTGTTAATCAGTTTCAGCTGCTTTGGTGTTAATTAAATTAACAATAGGAGCACTAGAGGGGCAACAATGAGATGACCCCCAAAACAGGAATGGTTTAACAGGTGGAGGCCACTGACATTTTTTCCTCATCTTTTCTCACTGTTTTTTCACTAGTTTTGCATTTTGCTACGGTCAGTGTCACCACTGGTACCATGAGGTGATACCTGGACCCTACAGAGGTTGCACAGGTAGTCCAACTTCAATACGTGCCATTGCCAGAAGGTTTGCTGTGTCTCCCAGCACACTCTCAAGGGCATGGAAGAGATTCCAGGAGACAGGCAGTTACTCTAGGACAGCTGGACAGGGCCGTAGAAGGTTCTTAACCCATCAGCAGGTCCGGTATCTGCTCCTTTGGGCAAGGAAGAGCAGGATGAGCACTGCCAGAGTCCTACAAAATGACCTCCAGCAGGCCACTGGTGTAAATGTCTCTGACCAAACAATCAGAAACAGACTTCATGAGGGTGGCCTGAGAACCCAACGTCCTCTAGTGCGCCCTGTGCTCACTGCCCAGCACCATGGAGCTCAATTGGCATTTGCCATAGAATACCAGAGTTGGCAGGTCCACCACTGGCACCATGTGCTTTTCACAGATGAGAGCAGGTTCACCCTGAGCACATGTGACAGACATGAAAGGGTCTCGAGAAGCCATGGAGAACATTATGCTGCCTGTAACATCGTTCAGCATGACCAGTTTGGTGGTGGGTCAGTGATGGTCTAGGGATGCATATCCATGGAGGGACGTGCAGACCTCTACAGGCTAGATAGCAGCACCTTGACTGCCATTAGGTATAGGGATGAAATCCTTGGACCCATTGTCAGACCTTATGCTGGTGCAGTGGGTCCTGGGTTCCTCCTGGTGCACGACAATGCCCAGCCTAATGTGGCAAGAGTATTCAGGCAGTTCCTGGAGGATGAAGGAATTGATACCATTGACTGGCCCCTACACTCGCCTGACCTAAATCCAATAGAACACCTTTGGGACATTATGTTTGGGCCCATCCGATGCTGCCAGGTTGCACCTCAGACCGTCCAGGAGCTCACTGAGGCCCTGGTCCAGATCTTAGAGGAGATTCCCCAGGACGTCATCCGTCGTCTCATTAGGAGCATGCCCCGACATTGTCAGGCATGCATACAAGCATGTGGGGGGCCATACAAACTACTGAGTACAATTATGAGTTGCTGCAATGAAAATGGACTAGCCGGCCGCATCATTTTTTCACTTTGATTTTTGTGGTGTCTTTGAATTCAACAGTCTTTAGGTTGATAATCTTCATTTCCATCAAACGATATGGCATCCATTCGTTCCTAACACATTACTCAGTCCATATCAGTATAGATATTCAACAGGATTTTTTTCCCATTGAGATCTGATGTGTTTTCAAAGTGTTTCTTTAATTATTTTTTAACAGTGTATATTTGAAAAGAGTCTTAAAAGGATAGGAAGTGTATTTGAAATTGAATCTTATTAGAAAATACTTATGAATAAAATACAGGTGATGGAAGATGTGTCTTTTCAAGTCTAGGTACAGCACTTCTTCAGATTCTCTTCAATCTGCACACATCTTGCTAGTTTCTTTGGAAATGCAGTCATCTGGTCTGGGTGTGTTCATCTTTCTCTGTTCTCTAGTCTATGCACAAGCATGCATTCCAGATTTAAAGGTGTCACTTCATGTGGAATTAATGATGATTACATGAATAATCAATAAGTGTTTTTCTTTCTCAGGCTGACTGTCCATTCTGATCCTGATTATCGTAGCCTAATAAATTCCAAAATGTATTTGTAACAATCTGTTTTTTAGGATTCTAAAAGAATGGTCCAAAACAGGGGTTCTCAAACTCTGTCCTGGGGACCCACTGTGGCTGCAGGTTTTGGTTCCACTCAGCATCTGTTTTTAATTGGACTCCTGGGATAATTAAGTGAACTTTTATTTCCCAGATTCTGTGTTTTGGGAACAATAGAGAAATTAGAAAACTAAGTTTGGTTAAAAAAAAAATCTTAAAATGTACTAAGCAGTTATATGGGATAATGAGTTTTTTTCTTTTTAACTGATATTTTCATCTTGATTTTCATTCTACTTTTCCAGATGTTCTAATTGTTTAATAAATCCATTACATGCTAATTAGTGGGCCTGACGCTAAAGTAGCCTTTCATGATTCAGTATTATTTGCCTGGTTGTCTGCTCTGCTCATTTTTAATTGTCATTATTAAAATACAAGGAAGGGAGCAAACTGCACAGAGAAAAGCAACATATGAAATCAACAAAAGGGAGTTAAGCTTTTAAGTATATAGCAAAAATAGAAATATTTCTAAATATCTTATAAGTGCAAAATCATGCAGTTGTGCTTTTCTGAATGTAGAATGAGAAAAGAGGAAAAAAAAAAACAGCCAATTAAATGAGATCAGTGTTATCAGTTCATGTCACTGATTATGAATCTCATTGGAACAAAAACCTGAAGCCACAGAGGGCCTACAGGACTGAGTTTGAGAACCTCTGGTCTAAAAGATACAATGTTCAAGTCAGTAAAGATACAGACTTTAAATCAGTCCATAGTAATCATTGAAAAGGTACACAAGAGTTTTTAGGGAACAGTTAAAGGTTAAATTTCAGGTGGTCCTGATTGCTGGCATGTTTAGTCATTGTTAGCTCACACAATTCAGATTTTGAGTTTTATTTGCAAGCCAAATTCCTGTTTTAATTTATTGTTTAATTCATAGTTTAGTATTGTGAGTTTGAACATTTATTCTTCATATTTTTCTAAAATGAAACGTTCACAAAATGTAATCACATCTTTAAATATTCTAATAAAGCAACACACATAAAACTGTTATTTTTTTTAATTAGTGCGAGAGCAGATGCCTTATTCAGAACTGGAGTTCGTCCTGCAAGTATGTCACTAGTTGGAAGTAGGCAAAAAGTTCAGGTAGTCTAGTCAATAGGAGTAAGGCACTGCAAATAGAATAGAGTCAAGGCACAGTGAGGTTCAAAACCAAAAGAGATAACATTAGAGCCAAAGCACAGAGCTTTATGTCAATAACCAGTAAACAGAATATCAAGTAAAATGAGTTGCTAGGTTTGATGCAAGCTCTGATACAAGTGACCATTCTGGGACAATTTTTATTCTGGTGATGACATTACAACCGGTGCAGCCCCAGGGCATCATGGAAGAATCCCCATGGAAACAGATAACATAAATGCCACAAAATGGTGGTGTCTATTGTCAAATCAAAATAGTGTCAGAAAAGATGGTAAAAATATCCTGACTGCAGAACTGGGTTCCTTGGATTTTAAAACTCTCAAAACAATACCAAGGTGAATTTTCAAACCTCAGAAAAAACTGAGAAAAATTCAAAATAAATTCAAATCATTACAATAGAATTCATAGGGTTGACATTGTCACAAGTACAGAGTACAGTGAAATTTAAAATAGATACAGTGGATGGAGGAAAAGAAAAAGGAAGCAGAATGTGGCGGTTGCAAGTGTGACATTTAAAGTGTCTTTAGAATGATTCATCGTAAAAAAACAGAAGTGAACAGGAGAGATACACAAGTGCCAGTCTCAATGATATGGATGCTAGAGAGACACATGAAACTACCAATAGGTTTAGCAACACCTCCATGGGCTACATCGGTGCTAGTTAATCACCTCAGTGGTGTTCCCTGCTGTCATCACTCTAAACAATAATCTCAAAATACTCATCTCGCAGCAAACCTCTACGACATCAATCCGTCCCTGGGATGTGAATCATTGAGATGGCCCAGACACCATCTATCTATCTTTATGTTTAGACATTCACTACTGGACATTATTTGGCCAAGTGTAGGGCAGTAAAGGCACAAGCAAGCATAAGGCAAAAAGTAACAACCAGCCCTTCAATAGACCCATATTCACTAGTCCACAAAGATATCCGCAATCTCTTTAGGATTGTATTTGTTTACATTTCAAATTCAAGTTCAAGTTTATTTGCCATTCCAGCCATTTCTAAAATACACAAGACCATAAAAAGTGCATAAAGGGAAAAGCACAAGAAAATTAAATCTATCTATCTATCTATCTATCTATCTATCTATCTATCTATCTATCTATCTATCTATCTATCTATCTATCTATCTATCTATCTATCTATCTATCTATCTATCTATCTATCTATCGTGATAGACAGCCAGGAACCCTGCCCTGGCACTTCTTTTCCCTGGGCACCTGGACGGTCCTTGATCCCTGGGGGACAGCGCTTCTGGGACGCCAGGAAGTGCTGACAGACCAGGGATGGTTTATGCCCGGAGTGCTTCCGGGTGCAAGGACAGCACTTCCGCCACACTGGGGAGTGTATATATATATATATATATATATATATATATATATATATATATATATATATATATATATATATATATATATATACATGCATACACAAAGATGGTGCTAAATTCACAAAGTCTAACAAATACCAATGTAAAGTAGTTTAAATTCTATAGCTAAAAATAAATATGTGCATAAACACTGATTTGTTTTGTGCTCATTACAGAGAGTTTAGCAGCCTTATGGCCTGTAGAAAGAAGCTATTGCACATTCTGGCTGTTCTTGATTTTATGGAGTGACATCTCCTACTAGATGGCAAAAGTTTGAACAGTTCATGAGAGGGTATTTTTGAGAGTCCAGGAGAGATCCTCCATGATGTAGATGCCCAAGAATTTTGTGCTGCAGTCCCCGATAATAAGCCACTGATAATGTTTAGCCTTTGTTCTGAATTCCGTAATTAACTCTTTTGTCTTGTTGACATTAAGGGACAGATTGTTGCTCTGTAAGATGTTTCATCTTCATTATTAATTAGTTCCACTACTGTTGTATCATCAGCAAATTTAAAATGTTTATTGGTGCTGGATTTGACAGTACAGTCTTTTGTTAGCAGAGTAAAGAGCAAAGGACTAAGTACTCAGCCCTGAGTGGCCCGCATGCTCAATTTGATGGTGTGCATCTTCATACTATCTGTTGTCTTTCTGACAAGAAGTCCAAGATCCAGTTAGAAGGTGAGGTGTTCAATCAGAGCATAGAAAGTTTCACTACTAGCTGCTGCCTTTTGAGTTTCAGCATTTGTAGCTTTGTACCATTGGTCGAAAATTGCAAATGAAAGCAACCATTGTCGTCGTGTTCTGAATTCTCACATACATGCTCATCCACAATGTCAACAGCAGAATGGCTATGAAGCTACATAGAAAACATAGCATTCTTGATGATGATTTGTTTGCGAAGGGAAGGAACAATGATAGCTACTCCAGAAAACACAATTAAAAATAATGAAGATTAGGTGAAATTATTTTTGTTAAATAGTTTAGTAATCTGGAAATTCCATACAAAGCTGTTGTGCCTTTGTTTTTGTGATGATTGCCTTCTTACACTTAGTTACAATTAAACTATCTTCTGTTAAGCTAGGTATGCCTACATTCTCCTGCTGAGCTCAACAGCCAGTTAAGTGGTGACTGTTTTGGTCCCATTTGGTCACCTGATCAGCAAAATGGGAACATTCATCTTTCATTTCCTTTTCTTGTCCAGAAACTTCATGGCTATGTCCATTTGGCCTCAACCAGATATCTGTGTTTCTGATTTGCTTGAATATGGATATTGGTAGCAGCCTAAGAGGTAGCTGTCCTATCTGTGATTTGTCTCCACAATCAACCAATTTACATCTTTGCTGATTGCTGCCTGGCTGCTGTCCTGTATATATACACACAGCCAGTTCCCCACTTCTCAGCAGCTGCCTTGCCTATGTCCTTTCTGCACAAGTAGCTGGATTCAGCCAAGTGTAGTTAGTAGCTACCTCATTGCTGTTTCTTGCCTGCTTACTCACTTTGTGAACATTTGCTGTTTCTCTGATGACCCAGCTGCTAAATTTAAATGGCCGCACTAAATAACATTCCATATCTTTTTGACCTACCCTCAGAAAAATTGGCAAGTAGATTTTTTTGGGGCATACCAAATGGAGGATTAGCTCGCCATCTGTTATGTTTGTTTGTGAATTTTGCCCTTTTGTTTTCTTTGTTTCGTGTGTTCCCTAGGCTATACTGATGCAAAGTGACAATAATGATATTAAATGAGATTCAAGGACTGAGACATGAAAGTAAACCAGGCAACAGATTCCTAATCTTTACACAAAACCTGCTGTCATAAAATGTTTGCAAATAGTACTTTATAGATTTAGAAAATACTGAATGTCTTAAACACTAAGCATGAAGTCAAAACTCAATAACCAAGAAAAGTAAACTTAATGCTTCTAAATGCACCTGAGAATTTTTAAAACCTTGGACAATGTGAGCATGTGACAAAATGTAGTAAGTCGCACTATGGCAATAGTGTTTTCCTGGGAATATGTGTGAGTGAGAAGGATACATGGTTATAGCTATTTATAGAACATATAGAATACAAGCTTAAATAGTCAGACAGTGGCATTTACCTTGAGAAGGTTAGGTGATTTTGAAGCTCCGGTACTGGCAGGAAAAATAGTAAGTGGCTGCAAGCTTGAGGTGCGTGTTGGCAGTGGGAGGGGAGATTCGTGGTATACAACATGAATCAACCTGGCTGCAACGTGCAGTGCATTCAGATGCTAAGATACTTAGCTGCAGGTAAAAAAAGGAAAAAGTTTGCCATGTCATGTAGAGAGAAGAAGGGAGAGAGTGAATGAGCAGTGATTACTTACCAGCGAGTAATCAGAAGTTGGAATGGCTGTTTTATGGCTTATTGTGGATATATATGCTGGTAAACCAGTAAGTTTGCTTTTGGGTTGCGGCATGTAGAATAGATTATCTCTACGCTGAAGAGACCTGAAAAGATGGTGAAGGGGTAACGCTTCAGTGTATAGGAATGGACTCTAAATGTCTTGGGAGAACCTTTTCTGAGTAGTCTGGATAAGGAAAGAAAAGGGAACAGGTCCAGAGTGGCAACATTTTTGTTTGTTTGTTTTATTTTTTTTTTATTTTCAATTGCATAAATATGGACTGTTTAGTGGACTTTGCACTGCTTGCACTTTATTTGTTTGTCTGATGATTTTTGGAAGATACCAAAAACTGATATTTTCATATCACTTGATTTAATGAAGAACTGTTTATTTTGTTTAACATCTTGTCTATGTCTCACTAACCATAGTTTAGGCTTGGACTTGACAACTTATACCCTGAGTAAGAGCCATTGGAAGGCTTGTGGTGAGCACAGGGCATAACAAACAACCTCTATAAAACATTGTGGCGATGATGTCACTTGACACAACTTCTGGGAAATGCCTTCTAGCATCCCGTCATTGTGTCATAGCAATGGGTGCCAAATGTTTTTTTCTTTGTACTCACTAATGAAAGACTTTTGTAATCTGTTCCACTAGTAATGTACTTTATTCTCTGAGACTACTAGAGCCACCCTTTCCAATATGCATATCATACACTGTCCATGGGGCCGGTGATCAGAGGACTGATGTGGGGGAACCTGTTGCAGGTTCCAGATCTTTGTGATTCAGGAGCTCTGCTGGACAGCCAATTGGACTGCATGTTTTTGTTGCTTGGTTTACTTGACTTGAGTCGGATAACTCCTCCCACAACTCTAGTCTTAAACATAGTGTAACCAGGTGTATCATAATAAACCAAATCCCTCCATATTTAACTTACCAGATCCCTCCATATTTCTGTCTCAGTCACTGAAGTATAATGTAAAGTAACAAACTCCTCAAAGGAGCAGAGCTGTGGAGGTCTGAAGCTTGACTCTGCTGGTGTTATTGCCGTTTCATGAACCATCAAATTTACTTAGTTCACAGTCACCAGTTCTGATAATTGTCTATTAGCAAGCAGAAAGTTGGCATCACGTCAGCATCAGGAGCACAGAAAAGATGAAATGAAAGAATGAAGAAGCAGTGTGTTATAAAATCTAAATTGGGGGGGGACACGAAGATTCCACTTAGGATGCTAGTTTGGGTAGGCGCAGCACTGCTATCTAACTTCATATTTGAATGTAGTAATCAGGAGAAGTGATGTAGGCTAAATAAAATATAATTTTTAGTCAAAAAAATGTAAGTGATGAGACTGATATTGAAAGTGAAGTAACATAGCTAAGCACACACTCAATAGGAAGGTATTTTATCCAATATAAGTTGACCTGGGAGTCCACATGCTCACCTTGTATATAGTGGCACTAATAACAACATGCTCTGTGGACTCAAGGGCAGTAGTGATAGCAACCAGAAGACACAAGTTCCACAAAATGTTGAACAAGAGATGTGAAAATAAATGAAGATCTTTAGAAGTTTCAAATCCATTTTAAAAGTACGGAATTGTAATTAGTATATGACAAAACCCTTATAGCAAAGGAAAAAAAAAGGAAAGATTTATAATGAAGCTAGGAAAATTTTAAAAATAAACCAAATTGTAAGGCCTGCAAGTCTAAGGTAGTGATCAGATTGCTGGTGACATCCCAAACTCAATTAAGCCTAATCAATCCTAGTAAACACAATTTACGTTAATTGAAATGCAAGCACTTGCCCAAAACTTCTTTCACTCTTTATCACTTAACACTTTCAGTAAAAAAAAAAAATATATATATATATACAGTATATATATATACTGTATGTATGTGTGTGTATGTATATATATATATATACTGTATATATATATATCCATCCATCCATTATCCAACCCGCTATATCTGCTGGAGCCAATCCCAGCCAACACACGGCGCAAGGCAGGAAACAAACCCTGGGCAGGGCGCCAGCCCACAGCAGATATATATATATATATATATATATATATATATATATATATATATTATATATATATATTGTCACAGACTCAAGACAGAGTCATATAAAGGTTTGGGGCAGCCACCTGTATAATTTGGTATCCTGGCTGCAAAGTTGCCTCAGAACTGCCTTTACTCAAGCCCTTTAGCTGCCTCCCATGCTCACATGTGTGACAACATATATATATATATATATATATATATAATATATATATATATATATATCTCTATATATAAAATCCCTATGTGCGTCCAGGTGTCCGTGTGTGGGTGTCTTTTGGTGAAGTGCGCATGCGCGGGGCACGGTGCGATGCGCGATGTTACTGTCAGAGAAAGTTAGAGGCGTTTTACGGAAATACAACCCAGTATTACTGCGAGAAGAAATTAAAGGTACACAATACAGTGACGCATATTACAGCCACATACAAGCCAGTATTACTGTCAGAGGAGATTAAAGGCATATTACCGATGCACACGCCTGTATTACCGCCAGAGAAAATTAAAGGTATATTACGGACGTACAAGCCAGTGGACGTACAAGACGGTATCCTTCAATAAGGGCGCGCACAAAAAGGCGAGCCTCAAAAGGGCGACCTCAATTGGGCACAGCGAATAAAGGCGCGCGTAAATAAAGATCTGCACCATTGTTGCTCTTCACATATTCCAGAGCCATTTGAACTAAATTATCTACGAACGCCTTTATTCGCCGCGCGCAATTGAGGTTGCCCTTTTGAAGCTCACCTTTTTGTGCGCGCCCTTATTGAATAGAGCCGTACAAGACAGTATTACTATCACAGAAAATTAAAGACACACAATACACGGCGGCAGCCCACGAAGAACGGTCAGCTCAGCAAGTAAACATCAACAAAAGAAAGGCTGAAAGAAAGAAAAATACGACCAACAAAAAGAATGAGGTCAAAGTCCTTTGCCATTTAATATAGACTGTTCCAACTAATGTTTATGCACTACTGTTCTAGCGCCCGTTATTGTAACGGGCTAAATGACTAGTATATATATATATATATATATATATATATATACAACCCCAATTCCAATGAAGTTGGGACGTTGTGTAAAACGTAAATAAAAACAGAATACAATGATTTGCAAATCCTTTTCAACCTATATTCAATTGAATACACTACAAAGACAAGATATCGAATGTTCAAAATGATAAACTTTTTTGTTGTTTTGCAAATCTTCACTCATTTTGAATTTGATGCCTGCAACACGTTCCAAAAAAGCCGGGACGGGGCATGTTTACCACTGTGTTATATCACCTTTTCTTTTAACAACACTCAATAAGCGTTTGGGAACTGAGGACACTAATTGTTGAAGCTGTGTAAGTGAAATTCTTTCCTATTCTTGCTTGATGTACAACTTCAGTTGCTCAACAGTCCAGGGTCTCCGTTGTCGTATTTTGTGCTTCATAATGCGGCACACATTTTCAATGGGAGACAGATCTGGACTGCAGGCAGGCCAGTCTAGTACCCGCACTCTTTTGCTACGAAGCCACGCTGTTGTAACACATACAGAATGTGGCTTCGCATTGTCCTGCTAAAATAAGCAGGGACGTCCCTGAAAAAGACGTCAATTGGATGGCAGCATATGTTGCTCCAAAACCTGTATGTACTTTTCAGCATTAATGGTGCCTTCACAGATGTGCAAGTTACCCATGCCATGGGCACTAACACACCCCCATACCATCACAGATGCTGGCTTTTGAACTTTGCACTGATAACAATCCAGATGGACCTTTTCCTCTTTGGCCCGGAGGACACGGCGTCCATGATTTCCAAAAACAATTTGAAATGTGGACTCGTCAGACCACAACACACTTTTCCACTTTGCGTCAGTCCATCTCAGATGAACTCGGGCCCAGAGAAGCCGGCGGCGTTTCTGGGTGTTGTTGATATATGGCTTTCGCTTTGCATGGTAAAGTTTTAACTTGCACTTGTAGATGTAGCGACGAACTGTGTTAACTGACAATGGTTTTCTGAAACATTCCTGAGCCCACATGGTAATATCCTTTACAGAATGATGTCGGATTTTAATGCAGTGCCGCCTGAGGGATCGAAGGTCACGGGCATCCAGTGTTGGTATTCGGCCTTGCCGCTTACGTGCAGAGATTTCTCCAGATTCTCTGAATCTTTTGATGAAATTATGGACAGTAGATGATGAAATCCCTAGATTCCTTGTAATTGTACGTTGAGAAACATTGTTCTTAAACTGCTGGACTATTTGCCCATGCAGTTGTTCACAAAGTGGTGAAACTCACCCCATCCTTACTTGTGAACGACTGAGCCTTTTGGGGATGCTCCTTTTATACCCAATCATGGCAAACACCTGTTTCCAATTAACCTGTTCACCTGTGGAATGTTCAAAACAGGAGTTTTTTGAACATTCCTCAACTTTCCCAGTCTTTTGCTGCCCCTGTCCCAGTTTTTTTGGAACGTGTTGCAGGCATGAAATTCAAAATGAGTAAAGATTTGCAAAACAACAATAAAGTTTATCAGTTTGAACATACGATATCTTGTCTTCGTAGTGTATTCAATTGAATATAGGTTGAAAAGGATTTGCAAATCATTGTATTCTGTTTTTATTTACGTTTTTCACAACGTCCCAACTTCATTGGAATTGGGGTTGTATATATATATATATATATATATATATATATATATATATATATATATATATATATATACATATATATATATACAGTATATATATATATATATATATATATATACACTGTATATATAATATATATATATATATATATATATATATATATATATATATATATATATATATTGTGGGGTACAGCCCGGACACAGACAGGTAAACATGATGATTTCACCACACACACGTTTATTTACAATATTTACAATACAAAATTGAGCACAACCCAGTGCCGCAGCACCAATCACCCCTTAAGTCCTGGCCCTTCCACACTGCCTTTCACTGTCTCTGGTCCGCCTCCACTCCTCTCCTCCGAGCTCTGTCCTCTTCCACCTGATTCCAGCCATCGAATGGAGGGAGGTGGCCCCTTTTATGCACACCTGGATGGGCTCCAGATGCTTCCCGACACTCCTCCGCCGACACTCCCCTGTGTGGCGGATGTGCCGGCTGTGCACCCGGAAGGACTCCGGGTGTCCCTGATCCTCTTCCCCCCAGCACTTCTGGGTGTGGCGGAAGTGCTGAGGTCCAGGGCTCCCAAGGCATCGGGGCGCCCCCTGCCAGTGACCACGGGCTCCTACAGGGTTGAGCTTCCAAGCCCTGCACCTGTGGTCCCCAACACAACCAGGGCGGTCGCCCCCTCATAGTCTGGAGGAGGCACAAGCCCTCCTCTGGTCCTCCTGGGCGTCCCGGCTGGGTACCACCCCCAGCCGCGTGCCACAATATGTATATGTATATATATACACATAGTGGCCAAATGCAGGAATGACAGGCAAATTGATCAATATTTGGGGTAGAAACCAGTCGTTCCATTTAATAAGAAGCCAAAACAAAGAAACTGATGTCTGTCTTGGCATATTATGCCAGATTTAGGGCTTAATAAAGTAAACAAGAGGATGGAGAGATAAGTAATTTTAAAATAAGTGGAGGGTTTCCTGCATTTCAGGAACCCAGTCTTGCGGGTTGTCCGTCAGCTAAGTGACATTCTCCTTTGGACGTCCTGGTCTTTTAAAGGTGACATACCAGAAAAAGCACGGTCAAGTGCCCTCGTTGGATGGCTTTGCATTACTAGAGTGGAAAAAGAACAGAATACCATTAACGATAGCGGCCTCTCCCATCCCGGGTGGTTACATGCCTTGGAGAAGCTGAGGAGGAGATCCTCAGATGCACATGCATCTCTTTATTTTTTTATTTATAGTATATATATATATATATATATATATATATATATATACAGTGATCCCTCGCTATATCGCGCTTCGCCTTTCGCGGCTTCACTCCATCGCGGATTTTATATGTAAGCATATTTAAATATATATCGCGGATTTTTCGCTGCTTCGCGGGTTTCTGCGGACAATAGGTCTTTTAATTTCTGGTGCATGCTTCCTCAGTTGGTTTGCCCAGTTGATTTCATACAAGGGACACTATTGGCAGATGGCTGAGAAGCTATCCAGCTTACTTTCTCTCTCTCTCTCTCTCTTGCGCTGGCATAGGGGGGTGTGAGCAGGGGGGCTGTGTGCAGCTGCTTCCTGAAAGGACATGCTGCACGGAGCTTCGCATACTTAAAAGCTCAAAGGGCACGTATTGATTTTTTTTATCTGTCTCTCTATCTCTCTCTCTCTCTCTCTCTTCCTCTCTCTTCCTGCTCCTGACAGAGGGGGTGCGAGCTGCCGCCTTCAACAGCTTTGTACCGGCGGTGCTTCGCATACTTAAAAGCCAGAAAGCCCTATTGATTTTTTTTTTGACTGCTTGCTTTGCACTCCTTTGAAAAGGAAGATATGTTTGCATTCTTTTAATTGTGAGACAGAACTGTCATCTCTGTCTTGTCATGGAGCACAGTTTAAACTTTTGAAAAAGAGACAAATGTTTGTTTGCAGTGTTTGAATAACGTTCCTGTCTCTCTACAACCTCCTGTGTTTCTGCGCAAATCTGTGACCCAAGCATGACATTCTAAAAATAACCATATAAACATATGGTTTCTACTTCGCGGATTTTCCTATTTCGCGGGTGGCTCTGGAACGCAACCCCCGCGATGGAGGAGGGATTACTGTATATATATATATATATATATATATATATATGTACTGTATGTATACACACATATTTGTATATATTATTTCTCTATCATTGGACAATTTTTGGCTTTTATCCTTTCCATAATCTATTTCACCTTTTGACACATTGCTTATGTGCCCGCAGTTTGCAGGCTTCCTAACCTTTTTAAAATATGCCCCCATCTTCTTCCAGCTCTCTGTAATCTCTGAAAAGAATTCAAAGAGTCATTGAATTAGGCAATTTTGCACATGTATAAATGTGACAAAGACCGCAGCAAACCTGCTTAAATATGGTGCTATTTCTGTTTAAATTTGATAACTGCCTCATAAAAGTCAAAACCAATATAATCATGTTCACACACAGGATGCTTGTATTATATTGCTGACAGCATGCTATCTGGGAAAAAAAAATAACTCTTAGTTTTAGCAATGTCATTAAGACATGTGGCAGAAACAATTACTGTTACAGGTGCAAATAATGATAATTTTTTCTTTATCTCACCTTTATACTTTGCAGTCTATTTAAGCATTTATTCAGCTTTGGCCACAGTCCTATTTAAAGCTATACTAGAAAGCCATACTGCACTGTAAATCAGGCCTTTAGTATTTATGTATGTTACCTTTGCCTTTCTTTCAACACCATTCCTTGAAATGTTTCTGTTGTTAAATAACAGAAGTGCACTGATTCACCTTGTATTGTAATGTGAGTTGTTCTGTAAATTTCATTAAATACCTTCAAAGATGAATCAGTGAGTTTATTCATTCATCCATAACATAATGAGATGTGCCTGCTAGCCAGTCAACCACAGTGGGACTACAAAACATACCCCTCCTTTCCAGATGCCCTGTCCCCACAGACAACTCCAAAAGACAAATAGAAGGATCTACTCGGATTGCAACCACAGGTCAGAATGGAGATAACAAAGTTTTTAAAATAGGTGTCTATGGTGACCAATGCTGGACAACAGCAAACAACATCATAATCATTCATGAAAAAAATTCTCACATTACTCATGTCACATACTTCACATGTCAAGTAATCCAGTTATATGCTTACAACATCCCAAATACACATATTTTTACTAAAATATTTTTATATAAACAACCCAGAAAACACTCTTGTGAACTAAAATTGAACACACTTAAAGAAGAATGAGCATTTTAATTGTATATCTACTTCCTATTGTTACATTCACATTCATATCTACAAGTGGAGCACCTCAGGGTTTTATATATACAGGGTCAAAATTATGTTAACATGGTAGAAATAATTTAGTCACAAAATATACTTCATATGTGCAAGATGATTTACAAGAATGTCTCAACCTGTTCGCCATCTTGTTCAACACGTAAATATATACATAGCAGTACCATTAGTGTTAACAAAATTTTGACTCACCCACCCATCCATCCATCCATTAATAATGTTTAATAATATAAATTATTAAACATTATTAAAAAAGAACTGAATGTAACTTAAGGGTTAACTAAATGTAGCTTAAAGGATAATCACGTGAGGTCATGTGTTAACACTCTTAGAGAAGACATTAATGGGATTTTCCAAAGTTAGAATGTGGAAAATGAGTAACAAACACCCCTTTAGAAAGCAAAGATAAACTAATGGGAAAGCCACTCCTTGGAAGTGATGCTAAGATCAATAGAATGATCTGAAAACATCCCCCCTAAGGAAGTGGCATTCAGAATAACTGGAGAATTGACATGAGTCAGAATATACTGGTATTGATTGGAGAAGGTGATAAAGTTCTGCATATTACAAGTCAGATAACGTGATGCATTAGATGAGGTAATGGTAATAGAAAAGTATAAAAGATGATGCATTGCTTAATTGATTGCTCATTCTATGAGAATGTGCATAACTCTGTACAAAAAGATGTTCTGGATTCTCATCTGGGCTCCGTGACTGCCCTCTTTAAAGACAGAGGAAAGTTTTTTTCCATGACAATGACTCTGTTATATTTCATAAGATATGGGATTCATAAAAGCTGTGTTAATGTTAGTTTTGTGCCATCTATTGGAATGAGAAGTGCAATGTATTTTATTACTACAAATGTTTGTGATGCACCATTTGTTGGAATAACATATATAAAATAACCGGGTGAAAACACAGATACACAAGCACTTGTCCTTTTATTAAGGTGGATTTAATAATATTTTTGTTGTTGTATTGTTCTTGTTACTGCATGTCATTAAGCACTGCTCTTTCTAGAGCAAATAACTTCATAAATTGAAGTTGAGATTAATATCTACAGCAGTGGTCACCAACTTTGGTCCTGGAGGGCCCCAGTGGCTGCAGATTTTCATTCTAACCCTTTTCTTAATTGGTGACCACTTTTTGCTACTAATTAACTTCTTTTCCTTTCATTTTAATTGACTTGTTTTTTAAGATTTGCTTCCATGAATTCCTTCATCATTCTTCTGTATTGCTTCATTTCTTTCCTCAAATGTTACCCAAACAGAAATGAAATGTGAAGTGAGTGAGCCAAGGGAAGACCAACTAAGTCAAGGGCCTCAAACTAACTAAGGGCCTCAAACTCCAACCAATTTCACCCCAACCATTTGCCTAATTAGGCAATGATTCTTGTCATTAATTAAATCCATTCTTTAATTCCATGGCATGTTTCTGCTCTCATTGAGCAATAACATACATTTCAGAAATAGTTGATTTTCACTTTTCTAAGAGCACTATTAAAATGTGTTGCGGACCTGAGCAGATCAACATTCCTGAGACATTCATCTTTCTTTATTTTCAGATATTGTATGATGGGCATAGTTTGCTGGTCTTGTTTTGGCTCATTTTGTATCTCATTATTGTTTGGAAAAAGAAACAATTAAGGGGTCTGACCTTCAAGGGCTAGTCAATTAAAAAGAATTCAAAAGAAGTTAATTAGCAGCAAAAATAGGTCAGAAATTAAGAAAATGGTTAGAATGAAAACTTGCAGCCACTGATGCCGCCCAGGACTGGAGTTGTGACCCCTGATCTAGAGCATAAGATGCTTTGCAAACAACAGAAGACCATTTGGTTAATATCTGGCTGAGAGGCAATAGTCATGAGCACCAGTATAAGTAAGTGCATTGTGTTTCTTCAGTGGTTTGAAGACAGGCAATTCAGTAGTTACCACAAATTTCAGTTAGTCAAGGAGAAGAAGATTGCAAGAGTGTCTGGTCCATAGATGGTAGCACATGGCCAGTAGTTGGGAAAAGTGGAACTGCTTGATACGATTTAAAAAATTATTTTTTATTTGTATTATTTGTCATACCTCAGTTGTCACTACTTTGTTTGGTAGTTGCTACTGTACAACACTGTGCTGATAGGCATAGGAGACGTGTAGAGTGTTGCATATGACATCATGGTGGCTGGCTGTTTAAGACAGAATTGCATTATAAATACAGTACAATACAATACAATTTATTTTTGTATAGCCCAAAATCACACAAGAAGTGCCGCAATGGGCATTAACAGGCCCTGCCTTTTGACAGCCCCCCAGCCTTGACTCTCTAAGAAGACAAGGAAAAACTCCCAAAAAAAAAACCTTGTAGGGAAAAAATGGAAGAAACCTTGGGAAAGACAGTTCAAAGAAAGACCCCTCTCCAGGTAGGTTGGGCGTGCAGTGGGTGTCAAAAGAAGGGGGTCAATACAATACAATACAATACAATACAGTACATTGAACAGAACAAATCCTCAATACAGTATAAAAATAAAAATTTTAGAAGTACGGAGCAGAATTTAACAGTAGATGATATCACATAATAAGATTTGGATTTGTGTAGAGTCCTGGAGACCTCATCCATCAAGCTGCATCCCCATTAGGCCATTCTCGGCTGAAACAGCACTGGGCCAACCAATCCGATGAAAGGACCCCTCTTTCCCATGATTCCTGCAATCCTCCATCAGGGATGACTTTACCTTAGGCAGGCAAAACAACTTGGGCCACAAGTGCCACATTTGAGTACAGAGAAGAGAAACAGAATAGGTGAAGGTTAGAACCCCATTATAACGATCATGTTACTTATGTTTTAGTGCTAATGACTAACAACAGAGATGCAGTATGTACAGTTAATCAGCAGCTCTAGTCAGGATATGCTAAACTGAAGTAGTGAGTCTTCAGCCAGGATTTAAAAGCGGAGACCGAAGGGGCATCTCTTATAGTAGCAGGCAGACCATTCCACAGTTTAGGGGCCCTGTAACTAAAAGCTCGACCTCCCACTGTTATTTTATTAATCCTTGGAATCATAAGCAGACCGGCATCTTGAGATCTTAATGTGCGCTCTGGTTTGTAAGTCATGATAAGTTCAGACAAGTAAGCTGGACCTTGGCCATTTAAGGCTTTATATGTTAAAAAGAGGATTTTGAAATATGCCCTAAACTTAACTGGGAGAGAGTGTAAGGATTTAAGAACTGGAGTTATGTGTTCGTATTTTCTTGTTCTTGTAATAATTCTTGCAGCAGCATTTTGGATTAACTGGAGGCTGTATAAAGAACAGTTTGAACATCCAGTGAACACCGCATTGCAGAAGTCAATCCTACTAGAAATAAATGCATGAATTAATTTCTCAGAATCTTGTTTATTTAGAAAGCGCCTTAATTTCCTAACATTTTTAAGATGGAAAAAACATGTTTTGTACAACTTTGTAATATGCGCTTTAAATGACATGCTAGAGTCAAAGGTAACTCCTAGATTGCAGGCTGATTCAGTAAAATTAATGGGGATTCCAACTGAGTTAAATGATGACAAAATATTGTTGTGATCAGCGTCATTCCCTCCAACAATTAACATCTCTGTTTTATCTGTGTTTAAAGACAAGTAGTTCTCATCCATCCACTCCTTTAATTCACTAACACAACTGATTAAAGACAACATCGGAGAAACTTCATTTGATCTAAATGAAAGGTATAACTGTTTCCTAATGAGAGATCCCAGTGGAAGCATGTAAAGTGAAAACAGTAAAGGTCCCAGGACTGAGCCCTGCGGGACACCATATTGAACTTCTGTGTATAATGATGGAGTACTGTCAGCACATTTCTGTACATTTTGGAATTGATTTGATAAATAAGATCTAAACCAAGTGCTTGTAAGCCCAACATCATTTTCTAGCCTGTGCAGTAAAATAGAATGGTTGATGGTGTCAAATGCTGTACTTAAGTCCAACAACATAATTACAGTGAAATTTCCTTCATCAGAGGATATCAGAATGACGTTTACAACCCGCGTTAGTGCCATTTCTGTACTATGACCAGTGCGGAAACCAGACTGGAATTTCTCAAATAAATTGTAATGCGTAAGGTGTGACTGAAGCTGACTGGTGACTACTTTTTCTAATATTTTAGAGAGAAACGGTAAATTTGAAATAGGCCTATAATTATTTAGAATGTGTGGGTCTAGGTCTAACTTTTTAAGTAATGGTTTAATGACTGACACTTTTAGTGTATCAGGTACTGTGCCATGCAATAATGAACTATTGATAATGTTTAGAATATTCGCTGCAAGAACATCCATTGCAATTTTTACTAGTTTTGTTGGCACTGGATCTAGGGAGCAAGTAGTGGGCTTCATTTTAGAAATTAAAATTAAGACTTACTGCTCAGTTACAGGATTAAAATTACTAAAGTGCTGAATGCAATGTGAAGCAGGGTCTGCTAAGCTAGTATTTGGTTTGTACTGTGATGCAGAGATCTGGGATCTTATATTTTTAATTTTCTCATTGAAGAAGTTCATAAAGTCTGTACTGCTAATGTCTGTTGGTATTTTGCACTGTTGATCTGAATTTCATATGTTAATTTAGCCACTGTTCTAAACAGTACTCGAGGATTTTTATTATTGCTATCTATTATTGTAGAATAGTATTCTGAGCGAGCTTTAAAGAGGGCTTTTTTTATATTTATTAACACTCTTTGTCCATGCAATTTGAAAGACATGTAGCTTTGTTGTTCTCCATCTGCGCTCCAGTTTTCAACACTCTAATTTAAGAGCTCGAGTGTTTTCATTAAACCAGGGAAAGTTTCTATGTGCTTTGATCACTTTTGTTTTAAGGGGAGCCACTGTGTCCAGAGCATCTCTCAAGGTCACATTATAATGTGATGTTAGCTGATCTAAATTGTTTTTCACAATTACACTCGACTTACTCAAAATATCTATAAATTTTGAAGCAGAATTACAATCTAGATGTCGCACTGTCTTTGTTTTAATCTGTGAGTGTGTTGGCAAGGGCAGGACTAAATCAAATGTAATTAAGTAGTGATCGGAAATAACTTCATTTAATGGAGTAATATTTAAATTTTGAATTTCAACTTTGTAAGTTACAATTAAATCTAATGTGTGGTTATGATTATGAATTGGACCTTTGACAATCTGACAAAATCCTACTGAATTTAACAAATAAGTAAAACATTTGCTAAAAGTGTCAGTTTCCACATCAATGTGTACATTAAAATCCCCCATCAGTACTACGTGATCATAATTTATAGCCAAATCAGATAGAAGGCTGGTAAATTCAGTCATGAACAATGAATATGGCCCTGGTGGTCTGTAGACTAGCACTATAATTGTGTTGGAATCTGTTTTAATATTTAAAATGAATGCCTCAAAGGATGTAAAGTTGCCTAAATTTTTAGAAGTGATTTGCATTTTGTTACAGTGAATTATTCCAAGTCCTCCTCCTCGACCAGAATCTCTAGACTTATGAAGAAACGAGTATCCATCTGGTGACGCCTCAGCTACGGGGACAGTGTCACATTTACTAAGCCAGGTTTCAGTGAGAAAACACAGATCAGATTTTGTACTTAATATAATATCATTTACCAAAACAGCTTTACTGCCAAGAGAGCGAATGTTCAATAAGCAGCACTTAAAGCTGCATGGTTCTTTCTGAAGTGGTGATATATTTTTTGTTTTAATTTAAATAGCATCCAGACTTTGTGGGGTGTGTGCAGGAAGGTCCCACAGGAGACAGGTACACTTTTCTTAGATGCCAAACAGACCACACTGTCCCTCCAAGGGAATTAGTAGCAGAGAGGCTGCCTTGGAGATTTAACCTGAATGCTCAAGGGTGCAGTGACAACATAAGCCACTAGAAGAAGTTGCTAGGAAAATAAGGTAAGCCCCCTGATCCTGGAAGCAACTGTGGGTCTTGACAGGGAGTGGTACCAGGATGATGTTTAGAGTCACTTCATAGTCAGAGGCAGATCAGTGTGACATTGTGATGAGACTTTGGGTTAAAGCTTTTGCTGGTGTGAAGAAGAGAGGTCAGTGTCAAGAAGAATAGAGATAGAGAGTGAGTGGTTATAGAGATAAGAAAGCTGTGATTGGATGTAATTGATAGGTGTGCAAGTAAGCAAAGGAGTCCTCAAGAGATTTAGTGACTCAAGCAAGGCTGGAAGAGGCAGCGGATCCTCTTGTTTTTCTCATTTACTTTGTACTTTTGTGATTTTCCTGTGTTCATTCCTTCCTAGCACATTTTTGGTTAATTCAATACACCACTTTAGATCTGCCTGGCAGTGAGTGTTTGGGGCCTGCCATGTGGCTCCCTCATATCTTGACACACAGACATTAAAACCAATGCTGGCATGTAGTCTGAAAATATGTCAAAGGGGCAAGAAAGCAAATAAAGGATTTAAACTTGGACCATGTGTCAAATACCATATTGGCTTAACACGTTTCTGTTTACATTTGCTGTGTAAATAGACTGGGTGGAAAGAAAGAAATTCCAAGACTTCCTTATCTTTTGCAGATGAGATAGCTCAGATGATCGCTTGCAGCCCAACTCTTCACTATGTCAACGTTCCAGACTCTCCATACAAATTCACTTTAACAAAAATTCACAGTTTTGGCAAATGAATCTCCATTGGCCTCTAAAACTAGAAATTTGGGGCCTTGTTTATTCTTTCATTCTGTTTTGCAATGTAATATTTAAGAATTTAAAAAAAAAAAACAGTTCAAATCCCTCCATATTTATACCTTGGTTCAGTCAAATCCAAATTCTTCCTTGACTTGGACATTTCCTCACTTTCAAAGAATACCCACTGTGAGCACATCTGACAATGGAATAAAACTGACTATAAAAAAAACTGAATATCACACCTGAGCATCATGGGCGTGAGTTTCAAAATATCACAATAATAAGCCAGCTCACTCCAACCGAAAACATTACATCTTCTCTTGTCAGAACACTGTGTGAAATTGTGTATACAGTATACTTGCAAATTTAATTTTTAAAGTGATGCTATTTTTCAGGACCTGTAAATAAAATGATTTTTCCACTGAAAGCTACAAGTAGCAGATAACCCCAGCAGAAGTCAAGCAGTGCATTAATGAGAGAGCTCCACAGAGTAAACACTGCAGACATTAATGAATCATTTCATTTACAAAGAAAAGTTTTAGATGATTGTGGCTTTGTTGAAGTTTACATAGGTCGAGTGTAGTTAGGAATACAAAAAGGATCAGGGTTTTTTTTCACATAAGTAACAGGGTCTTATATTAACAAAAATCGTCACTGACCATAAGGGAATATCAAAAACTCACAGATACAACTGTCTGAGGTGCCCTCCATAATGTTTGGGACAAAGACACATTTTGCTTAATTTACCCCTCTGCTTCACAGTTTAAAATTGCAAATGAAACAGTTCAAAGTTGTGATAAAAGTGCACATTGCAGACTTTCACTTAAGGGTATTTCCATACATTTCGGTCTTAACATGTGTTTTCTGCCTCAATCTGTGCTGTCTGTGCAACACAGCTACAGAGAGCTTATCTACATTAAAATGACAAGGGTGAGCTTTCTTGAAGGCTTTTACTGGACGTACCTTGTTGTAAATTGAAATATATACAAAAAAACGTACAGGTATTTACAAGTATAGAACCAAAGACAATAAATAATGACTTACAAAGCAATACATAGCATACAGTATACATTAAACAATAAAGCTTTAAAAGACACTTACAAAGCTAGTGATTTCCATGGTCGGATCGAGACAAAGAGAAGCGTGTAGGCAGAGGTCCAAATTGCCATGTACCACAACTAACCAGATCCTGGGGTTTATATACCTTAAAGATACGTTTCGGATGTGACCGAAACAAAAGATATAGGGGTGACTATGTGAGACACATGGGGTCTATTGTATTTAAATGTTTATTATGGGACCTACATGCTTTACGTGAGTCTCATAGACATTTATAACACCGCTATGAGTGTAGGATGTTACTGAAAGGTGTGTTAATAAATGACAAGACAAAGGGGGAGCACAGTTCGACAAATAACAGTAACAACTAACAACATGTGGGGCAGAACAATGTAGGAATGACATGTTTTGCCACACCGGGAAGTGCAGCCAGATGTTGGCAATCAAGCACCTGGAGCACTTCCGGGTGCCCAATAAAAGGAGCCAGCAACCACCACTCAGTGGCCAGAGTCGGGTGGAGGAGGACGAAGTTGCCTGAGAAGAGTGGTGGTGCCGAAGGAGAATGCTTTATTTTGTGTGGTTGTCTTTTTGGGACATGCAGGTGATGGGTGTAACAGAGCAAGATGCAGAGGACAGAAAGATATGGAAGAAGATAATCCACTGTGGCAACCCCTAACGGGAGCGGCCGAAAGAAGAAGAAGAAGTTGTGGCTGGGGACACGGGGAAGACGTGCCCCCCAGCTGAAGAAAAATAAAAGTTTTTTTATGCATGCCTCCAGTGTGAATCTGTGTCGGGTCAGGCACCTATATAGCGCCTTTTGTTACACCATGCTAGTCTGAACATGGAGCTTAAATCACTGTGCCCTGCAAACTCATCTTGTAACTGGTTTCCTAACCCCCTGTCATTAGCTGATGAAAACTGTACAGATTCATCCCTGAGCAAACTGATTATTTTTTAAAGACAAACGCATCCTCAGTGGTCTCTGCAAGAATATTCTGGGAACCTCTGGAGGCTTTTTTTAGAGGACAGATTATTTCATATCTTTCCCACAAAAATAAATTGAAAACCAAGAAGGCATCGGAGGTAATCAATGAAATTACCAGAATACATTAAGAATATGCCAGGTCTCCAAATGAGGCACTTTATAGGAATCAGAATTTAACCTTGAGATCAAAAAATGGAACAGCTCATCTTTAAATCGCGACATCAATATTATGAACTCACAGAGAAGGCTCAAGTTCTTAGCTAAACAAAGCCACAAGCAGGAAGTCCGCAATGCAATAACAGAAATTATCAACACAGATGGAAATAAAATCGTTCACCATAAAAATATAACAATTACTACTGCAAAAATGAAAGATATAAGCAAACCTGCTTACTGACGGAGTTAGAAAAAATAGAGTAAGCAGAAACCAAAACAAGTTTCTATATATTTACAAAATAATCAATGAATATCAAAGAAAAAATAAATTTCCACTCTATGATTTTTTAATAAAGCAACAATTTTATAGAAAACAATTTTTACAGAAAAAAAGTATTGTGCATAAAGCAAACAACTTCTCAAACCCACTCACATAGGATTACAATAAAAGAAGTAAACAAAATTCAATCAACATATGTGAAAACATAATGTTCCCAAAAACTAGATTTATACCTACTATAAATATCCCCCGAATAATACAACAAAAATTACACACTCAGATAATTGAAATTTTACAATTGCCAATAGATCATAACAAAAATACAGAGTGAATATCTGTGAAAACTGAACAAGACTAATAATGAAGGTATATATAAAGTAAGTATAACCAAGAACAAACAACAGAAAAAAATAGAAAAAATGTAAAAAGTGTGAGCAAACTGAATAAACCAATCAGTTCCACTTGCAAACAGTGTTCCTCAAGAAGAATATAACATGCAGCCTAGATAGGCATAACATGAGAAGAAACTGAACAAAATGTCACTGGATTCATTACTTATTTATATGATGCGGTATGGTGTCTTGATGCAAGTTTTAGAAGATCCTACATGTAAAATACGAGCTTTCCTCTCCCTAGTGTGATTAATAAAATCGTCCCGTTCAGAACAAATATGAAGACTATGAAAAAACTGAGATACTGTTCAATTATTGATCAAGGTTCTGGGGTGCGCAAGAAATCATGAAATAAGGTATTGCGATCAGTGGGTTTCAGAAATGATGAAAATTGAAATGAGTTATTTTGTGCATATATATTCATTTTTAAAAATGAAATAGATGTAACAGTGTAATTAAGTGTAAAAGATAGATTGGGATTGTGGCTGTTAATATAGTTAAAGAAACACTGTAATTCCTTTGAAGTACCCTTTACAATAAAAAATGTCATCAATGTAACAAAGCCAAATTACTAAATGATCAATTAAAAGACTCTTCAAAGAAAAAATTAACTGTTTTTCAAAGGCTGAAACATAAAGATTAACTTACTAGGGCTGAAGACTGCTCCCATCTCAACTCCTTTGTGTTGACAATAAAAATTATTATTGAATGCAAAAAAATTCCAACCTAAAGCAATATATGAAAGTTGTGCAATAAAATCAATAGGATTATTTTGGTATGCCAAAAATTGTAATAAAGTAGAGCATTATCCTGAGGAATATTTGTATAAAGTGAAGTGATGTCCATGGTTGCCAGCCTCATACACAGTATCCTGTAGAAGCCATATGAAACATGCAGAATCTCTGACGTAGGAATGTGACATTGGTACAAACGGTGAAATATAAAAGTCAGTGAATTGAGTTAACAGTTGTATAATAGAGTCTATGGCAGAAACTATTGGCTGATCCGACAGATTCTCCAGATTTTTATGTATTTTGGTAAAAGATAAAAAACAGGGATACAAGAATAAAAATTGCATGGACATTTTGCATTTTTCTCTGTAATCATATTTGACAACGTGGCTTGATTAATCACAGGATTAATCAGAGAAGCAATATGAGGAGTAGGATTTCTCTTAAGTAGCTCATAACATGAGGTATCACTTAATTCTCTAAGACCCTCCTGTACACAGAGTGCTGTATCCATAACGACAATCGCACCCCCTTGTCAGCTGGCAATAGCATGATATTGGAATCATTTTTTAATTTATTTAGTGCATGCCATTCATCCTTGGAAATATTAGTAAATAGATTGTATCCTGGGTATGACATTAAACTGCAACCGGCTCTGCAAGCGGTCCTCCAACTTTCAGGGAAATCATGGGGGTTGGTGGCAGGATTGGCACGCCAGCCACGGTAAAAAAAACTTCACACAGCTGTGAGACAACAGAAAGGACTCCTTTTTGCTCTCCGTGGGAGTAGCTGTGCTGTCTCCACCCATAGGAAGGCTGCTCACATCTTGAAGGGGATAGGGGAAAGCCCTCGGGAACCCCATCCCCAGAAGAGTCAAAACAGTTGGAGAGCCCATGGGGTCAGGCCTTTTGGGAAACAGAACTGGTGCATCGCCAACTGCATGGCAGCACTCGGGTCCCAATTTGAGGCAGCCCGTCTGGATAGGCTCTTGGAATGTCTTGACTCTCCGGCATGATAATCATCTTCCTCTGCTATTGGAGGAGCTGCATAAACTCTGCATTTCAGTGGTGGTACTCTCTGAGGTGTGCAGACCTGGGACTGGCCAGATCTCTGTAGATGTATACACCTTTTATTGGTCTGATTGCTCTGATGGCTGTCATACCCGGGGAGTAGCTGTTGCTGTAGCAGATTAGCTTCTTCCAATGGTGTCCAATGTCACTCCTTTCAATAAGCATATTATGAGACTCAGATTACAGCACTCCCTTGGTGCCTTGTTTGTTGTCTCGGTGCATGCTCCGACCGTGGTGAGTGATGTCTCGGTAAGGGAGACATTTTATTAGCAACTTCACTCTGTGGTTGATGGGTGCCCGTGAGGTGACATTCCTCTGGTCATGGGTGACTTCAGTGCAACCACTGGCACTGATATGGGTGGCTATGAGGATTGTGTCTGTCCCCATGGGTCTGGTGACAGTGGTGAAAGTGGTTCCATTTTCCTTGAATTTGCAAAAAGTCAGGGGCTGCGAATTGCTGGATTCTGGTTCCAGCACCCTGAGCTGCATCATTGGACTTAGTACTCCAATACTGATAGTGTGGTGAAGGAGATTGATCACATCCTTGTGGGATGATGCTGGTGCTCTTGCAAAACTACAAGATCTACAGAACTGCCCAGTTTGTGAATTCTGACCACAGACTTGTTGTTGCTACTCTGAAAATCCAGCTACTAGGAACATGAAGCTGGACTTGGCCAGACTAACGGGTTTCCACACAGTTTGTGTGAGGAAGTTGATTTGGGTGCAATTGCCAATCCTAATGTGATGTGGGAGACCTTCCTGAGAAGATCCTGAAGGTTGCTGACTGTTGTATTGCTGTTACCGGTGTTCCCAGAAGGAGGTGTTTCATCTCACAGGGCACCCTGGATATCATCGAGAGGAGTCACAGTGTACGGCTTGTTGTCGACTCTGGTCTGTACTGGGAACTGAGAAGGATGACTGTGAGGGCTCTGAGAGCAGATAAGGAGGCGTTTGTTAGAGGAATCTGTGAGCAAGTGACACACTATCTGTGGTCTAGCAACCCATGTCCTGCTTACAGAGGAATCTAAGCATTACGCACATCAGAATCTGTTGGAACGGTCCTTATGGATGACACTGTAGTTGTGACCCTCTGGGCTGGCTACTTTGAGCAGCTGTTCAAAGCTGATCCTCCGGCTAGGATGTTGGATATCTCTGGGTCCACTGTTCTTAAGGCTGATCCTCCAATTAGCTGTGAACCACCCAATCTCACTGAGATTGCACAGGTGGCAAACCAGCTGAGGGGAGGAAAGGCTGCAGGGATCTGTGGTATCTGGGGTGAACTTCTCCAAGCTGATGATAAGGCTGTCATCCTGACATTGCAAGTAATCTTTGCTTCCATATGGGAGAATGGCATCATCCTAATTGACTGGAAAATGGAACTTGTCATCCCTATCTGGAAACGGAAGGGTGATTACCTGGATTGCAGAGTGGAGGCAGAACCTCTGTGTTTTTCCCAGTTGATTCTGAGGTTTGTCAGGGGTGTGTTCTTGCTTCTACTCTGTTCAATGTTTGCATAAACTGGGTGTTTGGTCATGGGGTCCAGCGGCTGTGGTGCATCTGTTGATGAAGAAAGATTCACTGATCTTGACTTTGCTGACAATGCTGTGATCTTCCTGGAGTCAATGGAGGCTCTGATCGGGACTCTTGAGAGACTGAGCATGGAGCCTGAGTGTCTGGGCTTGCAAGTGTCCTGGATAAAAACTAAGACCCAGGCCTTTAATGACCTCTTGGGCACAGCCATCGACAGTGTGTCTGTCTGTGGAGAGAATGTTGACCTTGTTGAGAAGTTTACTTACCTTGGCAGTGACATTCATGTCTCTGGTGACTCTTCATCTGAAGTCAGTAGATGGATTGGGAGAGCATGGGGGGTCATGAGGTCGCTGGAAAGGGGTGTGTGGTGCTCTCGATAACTATGCAAATGGACAAAGGTCCAAGTCTTTAGTGTCCTGGTGCTTCCTGTCTTGCTATATGGTTGCGAGACATGGACATTATCCAGTGACCTGAGACAAAGACTGGACTCCTTTGGTTCTGTGTCATTTCGGAGAATCCTTGGGTACTGCTGGTTTGACTTTGGGTTGAATAAGCTGTTGGTCATGGAATCCCGAATGAGACACATTACCTGCATTGTGAGGGATTGTCAGTTATAGCACTACGGCCATGTTGCACAATTCCCCGAGGGTGATCCAGCTCGCAGGATCATCATTGTTGAGGACCCGAGTGGCTGGACCAGGCCAAGGGGAAGCCCACGTAACACCTGGCTGTGGCAGATAGACTGTAATTTCCAGAGGGTGGGACTGGGCCACATGTCTGCCTGGGGGGTTGCCAACCAGAATCCAGCTGTTTCGTCATGTGGTGGGTGCGGCAAGCACTGTACCAGTGCATGCTCCCCGACCTGACCTGATTGTGTTTGATACTTTCCATATTATCTACAACTCTAATAACTAAACAGTAAAATGTGTCAATTTCTGAACTGACAGGACCAGGGGGTTTAAACATAGATTTTGAGGAAGGTCCCATATGTTGCATAGCACAGTGACCTTTAAAAATTAGTCCCTGTCCCCATACTGTATAATAGATATATTTATTGGTTTTTAATGGTTAATGCTCAATTGCTATTTTTCACTTATTTTCTGTCTTATTACATATATTTTAAGTTCAATAATGGTTTGCTGTGCCCTAAAGAAGAGGTTCTTCCTCGTGCCAGGTTTACACCCCGCATCATATAAATAAGTGATGAATCCAGTAACAACTTTGTTCAGTTTTTCTGATGTTATGCCTATCTAGGCTGCATGTTATGTTCATTTTGAGAATCATTGTAAACAAGTGGGACTGATTGGTTTATTTAGTTAGCTCACACTGTTTTCTAATTTTTCAATGTTTTTAATTTTTTTATATTTTTCTATTGTTTGTTCTTGGCTATAATGATTTATGCTCGATTTTGTTTAGTTTTCACAAATAGTCCTAATGGATACCTAGTGGAATTGTATAAAAAATTTTAAAATAAGTTGGCTCTACAACTATTTGCAACATTTATAGAAGCTAGAGACGACAAAATTCTATCTCCGACTTTTCACCAAACATTGATTACCATTTTTCCAAAGAAAAATAAGGACTAGTAGGACTAGTTACAATGTGCATCATACAGACCTATGTCACTTCTGAATAATGATATTAAGATACTCTCCAAAGTTTTAACTAAAAGGATTGAGAAAATGCTTCCCTCTGTAATATCACAAGACCAAACCGTATTTATTAAAGGCAGATACTTACTGTAGCTTCTAATCTCTGATATTTGTTTAATGATATATACTCACCCATAAAATCTAACACAAACAAAGTCTTATTATCTTTGGATGCAGAAAAAGCATTTGACATAGTTAAATGGGAATACTTATTCACCACATTGCAGAAATGTTGGTTTGCATGGATCAAATTACTCTATACCAGTCCAAAATCTTATGTTTGTATTAACAACATTATTAAAACAACAGTAAAACCTTGGATTGCGAGTTACTTGTTCTGCGAGTGTTTTGCAAGACGAGCTAAAATTATAAATAAATTTTAATTTGATAAACGAGCGAGGTCTTGCAATACGAGTAGTATGTATACGCTTTGCTGCTGAGCGTCACATGATCACAACTGAGCTGATGGTTCTTCTCTCTCTCTCTCTCTCTCTCTCGCTGCAGAATTGTGGGTAATCGTCTCCCATTCTCGGTCTCAGTTGGTATGCCTAACTCATATAGTCAAGATCCGTATGAGCATATACTGTTTACTATAGCATTGTGCCCATGTGTGTGTGTTGTAACGTGTGAGTCCCTGTCTTGCACCCCAAAACACGAAGCTAAGTCTCAGTACTTTAACAACACCAGCTTTATTCAGCTTGAAACAGAAACAGCACAGTTATTTATTGTAGCAGGATCTGCTACTCTCCTATACACAGACACAGCAGTCAGGCAGGGTCATGGCCAGGTTAGTGGGCAAGTAATACTGTGCCCTGCGCATTTATAATGTTCCTTGTATCACCCATCAATACCAGGCACTTATAGCAAGTCCACGATCTTTTTGGATTCGCTTTTACGGCGAACTGCTACAGCGCTGGGAGCTTGTGGTTGCTTCGGGGCGCTCTTCCGCGTGTCGTCCTGTTGGGAGGAATCCCAAAAGAGTTTAGACACCTTACAGTGTGTAAAGCATTTTTTTATTTTGTGTCCAAGTGTAGTGACTCCTCAGGCAAAAGCAACTGTCATTGGATAGGTTTCTTGTTAAAGTCGCAAAAAAAAGAAGAAGATTCCAGTGAGCCAACAGATAATAGGGATTCCATTAGTTAGAGTGAAAGTCGTCCTACTCAATATCCCTCCTCTCTCTTGTCTCCCTCACACCAGCCATGATTCTTTTCAAAGGTAAAGTGCAGGTTAATTTGTTTAATGTATTTTTACTTTATATTTTGTATTAATCTTTTTTGTATGAATAGTTTTGGGTTGTGGTACGAATCGTCTTGAGTTTCCGTTATTTTTTATGGGGAAATTCGCTTTGATATAAGAGTGCTTTGGATTACAAGCACATTTCCAGAACGAATTATGCTCACAATCCAAGGTTACACTATACTTCGAACTAGAATGTGGGACTCAACAAGGATGCCCCTTATCACCATTACTCATTGCAGTAGTCATTGAGCCATTGGCCATTCACTTTCGAAATGTATCAAAGATAAAGGGAATTACCAGAGAAGAACATTAACAGAAAATATCACAATATGTACTGTAGATTTTATGGTACTGTATACTGTTATAACCAGCAGTCCTCAATGCACTAGCAGAATCTCAAGAAGTAGCTGGACTCAAAATTAATTTGAATAAAACTGTGCTTTCTGCAGTGAACTGTCTAGCATACAATACTAAATTGGACACATTCCCATTTATTTTAGCTGATCAGTTCAAATACCTAGGGGTAAAAATTTAAGTAAGTATGATGATATTTTTCAAGAAGATTTTGCTATCTGGAAAAAATTAAACAAGGTATGAACAGATGGTTTAATATACAGTACATCTAACATTAGTGGGGAAAATCAATACTATCAAGATGTGAACATCCTTTCCAAACTTCTATTTCTGTTTTAGAGCATCCCCATATACAGTACATTAACAAATTGGTCTTTAAGAAATTAGATTAAATTATAACCTAATTTATTTGGTTAATTCGAAACATTCATGCATCCAAAGGGCAACTCTAAAATGACGTTAGCAGAAGGTGGCATAGCACTACCTAATTTTAAATTTTATTACTGGGTGGCAAATATACAAGCTATAAAGAACAGGGGCCTCATGTATAAACGGTGCATACACACAAAAATGTTGCGTACTCCTGTTTCCACGCTCAAATTGCGATGTATAAAACCTAAACTTGGCATAAAGTCAAACACATTTTCATGCTAGCTTGAACCCTGGAGTACTCAAGTTCTCTGCTCGGTTTTGCAAACTGGTGGCACCCAGCATCAAAGCAGTGCTTTTGTTCCACTGTAGTGTCCCTTTCTTTTTTAGATCCACATCCCTGACGTGGCTTTATCATATACACAGAAATTAACTGCATATTGTTTATTAGTTTAAGGCATCTGATTGTAATTAACCTGTAACAATAAAATGGTCCACAGAATGGCCAAACTATTCCAAATACCATAGCTGCTTTAGCGTTGTTACTCTCACTGCACCTTCTTCTTCTTCTTTCAGCTGCTCCCGTTAGGGGTTGCCACAGCAGATCATCTTTTTCCATATTACTCTCACTGCACCACTCTGAGTATGTATATCACTGTATCTGAGTGTAGAATCACAGCTCTACAGTAGTTGATCAGAAAGAGAATTATCGGTATACAGCATCTAGCACACACTGCCTCAACCATGCTGCCTATTTGAACTGCTCTCATACGGCAAACGCTTCAGAGACTTTCTTGTACTGACCTTGCATTTCAGAAACAGTTTCATCCCAAGAACTATAAATGCAATCAATCAGTCTATCAAGTGCTCCTTGTAACACTGTTTGTACTTATAAGTACAATTACCTCACTGTAAACTTGCGATACAGTTATAATATTGTACAACCTGCACCACTTTATAAAGCGCCTATTTACATATGACGACAATATCATTTTTAAGATGAAATGCAGCAAAATATGTTTATTACGTTATACAGATAAAATGTTAACATCATTTAAATAATCTATATTTTTAATAATTAAACATGTGAGGACATGGTGTTGCAACGCTAGCAAGGAGCAGGCGGTTCAGGGATTGTTCCTGTCTCGCGCTGTATTCTTGCTGGGGCTGGCGTGACACTGGAAGGATAGATGGTTGGAATAATTCAACATTTACTACGAAGATATTTCAATGTTCCTTAAAAGTTGTGAAGAATCGGAGTTCTAAGCTTACAGATGGCTTAACGTCTATTACTGAGCTGATTGTGTGGCGATTGGGTACTTGGAGAAAGAAAAGGAAAGGAATTGGGGGTTAGTACATTTGAAAGAGACAGTATTGCTGCAATAAATTATTTCATTTGAAGGTCACACACGGCGCAGCAAACATCTTGTGGGAAGCAGGAACAATCTCTGGATGGGGTGCCAGTTCGTTACTATCACTGCACGACCGTGTTCCCATGTTTAATACATGCTTTAATTGATATTCCCTCACCTATTCTGTTTCTCTTCTCGGTACTCAAATGTGGCACTTGATGCCATGGCCAACCTGCCAAGTTGTTTTGTTATGGACATTTGTATGCATAGCCCCATTTGCCAGTTTTCGTTTTTTTTCTTTCTTCAGTAATATTTCAGCAAACCCGGAGCTTGTCAGTTCAAATCCTGGTACTGACACCACTGTGTGACACTGAGGAAGTCACTTCACCTGCCTGTGCTGCAAAAAACAAAAGTAATGTAACAAATTGTACCTCAGATGTTGCAAGTTGCTGGAATAAAGGCATAAGTAAAATAGATAAATATGTATTATAAACATAGGAACTATTCATTTATTTTCAGTTAAGTCATCTGCAGCAAACCTTTATAAATGAGGGTTTCTCCTTTTTAGATAGTGCAAACTGTTTCTTCTTTATTGAGGTTTTCTCTTGGAGAGCTTTTTTCATTTCATTGAAAATTAAAGCAGCAGCTGCCAAAATATGTAGCTTTCTTATTAATTTTTTAACATTGTGTAAAATAACTTTATAAAGTAACAAAAGGTTTAAATACTGGTTATCCTTTTACACTAAAATATTACTAAAGAGATACAAAAAAAGTAAAATGCATATGTTGTTTTTCTTTAAGGAGATTAAATATTACTGAAGAAAGAAAAAAAAAAAACTAAAAAAGCCAAATGGGGCTATGCATACGAACTTAAAAGGTTTAAATAAAACAGAAATATATATTTTATTTTTACTTGCTTAACTTTTAATCCTGTAGCAAAGCCCTAACTTTTTTCGTGAAAGCCCGTTTCAGTCAATAAGTCTTAAAAAGAGGTGTAAAGATATTGACAATAAGCTATGCAAACCCACCAAGACATGCAATCGTTTAAATCAAGGCGCTATTACTATTAGTTAACGATTAACACATTTCTATATGTATTGTAAGCATACAATACAACTGATAATATGTTCCGCTTATTTATCTGGTGTACCAACATTTTTGCGCGTTTAACGGCTGAAATCTAACGTGGTTTGTGCCCTTCAGAATGAAAACAGTTTGCATTTACCTTTTTAATAAAAGGCGAGCTTTTAAACCTGAGAAATCACCCCGTAAATGCACACGTTTAATTCTTTATCACTTCAAACAACTGAACTATCCAGAACATTTTAGGCATACATCCAGCATTTAAACTATGTATAAAAAGCACAACTGTTAAAGGAATTCAGCATTTCTTAATTGAAAATGTTCCTTTAATCCTCAACATGTCTCAATGAGTCGTTCTGGTGGTTTTACTTGACGTTTTGATCTTCTGGTTAATTGTGTTTGCAGTTGAGATGTTCTTTCCTGATTTATACTTGTTTTCTCGTTAATATTTGTTTCGCTGGTGTTAGTGTTCTGATTAGAGGTTATTGGTCCTTTGATGTCTCGACGGTTTCTTCTTAGAACAGCTCCTATTACGCAATTCCGTCACATACTGGTCTATTGTTTCACCGCTTTTCTGGAAACATGTAAAAAACTTGTGCCGCTCAAACGTCACATTGCGCTTTGGGTTGCAATACGTTTCGAATTTTTCAACTATTTTGTTCAATTTCATATTGTCTCCATCTTCTTCAAACTGAAAATTGTTATACACCTCTAGCGCCTCTTCGCCAATTACATGTAGAAGCATAGACGCTTTCATTTTTTCACTTTTCCTGTCTGCTTCAATCGCAGCAAGATACAACTCGAATCTCTGTTTAAATCTTTTCCAATTTTCAGCTACATTTCCCTTTAACTGGAGATTTGGTGGGGGCTGTAATCCTTCCATATTTTTTTTCCTCTTTTGCTAGAACGTCTTAGCGCTTTCTGACCACGTTTTCGGGTTACTCACAGACACGAGACTCGTTCAAAAGCTGAACCTCTTCTTCACATTCCTCTTCCAATCCGCCACTTCTGACACCATGTAGTGATCTTGTTAGGTTTGTAGTTTAATCAATACACAGGATTGAAAGATATAATAACTTTTTAATAGACAGACTTTAGAGACATTTACTGTACAAGTTACTACTCGTTCTTTAGTTCACGCTCATTCTCCTACTTGCATCTGCATTCACAGGCATTACTAATCATTCTGTAAGTATCCCTTAATAGACCTTACTAATCAACTATCATTACAAAATCCAACGTGGTTTGTGCCCTTCAGAATGAAAACAGTTTGCATTTACTTTTTTAATAAAAGGCGAGCTTTTAAGCCTGAGAAATCACCCCGTAAATGCACACGTTTAATTGCACATGTGTTAATATGTATGCTTACACAGTATTAAACCCACCAAGACATGGAATCGTTTAAATCAAGGCGCTGTGCTACCTTCTTCCAGATCGGCCCCAAGGCGTTTCACGTGATTACGTAGGAGGCGTGGTGACGCGATACGCGACTCCGCCCCCGTCCATTACAGTATATGGACAAAAAAGAGGTTCCAGTTATGACTGTTACGCTTTGAATTTCGAAATGAAACCTGCCTAACTTTTGTAAGTAAGCTGTAAGGAATGAGCCTGCCAAATTTCAGCCTTCCACCTACACGGGAAGTTGGAGAATTAGTGATGAGTGAGTGAGTGAGTGAGTGAGTGAGTGAGTGAGTGAGTGAGTGAGTGAGTGAGTGAGTGAGTGAGTGAGTGAGTGAGTGAGTGAGTGAGTGAGTGAGTGAGAGTCAGTCAGTCAGTCAGTCAGTGAGGGCTTTGCCTTTTATTAGTATAGATAAAATTGTTAAAAATGTATCCAGGGCAAAATTCAACATGTGATCATTGCAGTTTAGCTCCAGTCTCATTGGGCCACATGTTTTGGGCGAACACAAAATTACCATCATTCTGGACAAAAATCTTTGAATGCCTATCAGACAGCCTTGGTGTCACAATCACTCCTAACCCATTAACAGCTTTATTTGCTGTACTCCCAGATGGGCTTAAAGTGGAGAAGGACAAATTGATTGTAATTGTCTTTACCACACTATTAGCACATAGACTTACAGTATCTTGCTCAACTGGAAAAATCCCAGCCCACCCATTATAAGTCATTGGGTAACTGATGTTCAACACTATTTGAGATTGGAAAAAATGTAATTCTCACTTAGAGGATCTGTGCAAAAACGTATTTAAAATATGGCAAGATCTACGGTAATTAATCAAATCTTAGAATAAGCATTTATATCGGGGAAAGGCCATTCTCCTCTTCTTCTTTTTTTTTTTTTTTGCTTATGCAGTAGTCTTTCTTCTCATTTTCTTAGCCAGGGATTGAATTATGGTTTTTTAAGTTTGACATGATTTTATGGAATGTTGTTTTCTTCAAATACTATCAAAAAAATTGAAAAAAAGAGACATGCGGATTGGAGAATAGAATATATATCTGTGCAGTGCTGAACCGGCTTTATACAGTTTCGAATCACACACAGCAACATTGGGCACAAAGTAGAAACCAATTTTAGACACATGATGCTAGTGAGAATAAAATAATATAATCTAACCAAGGAGAGGATGGGAATGGCCATCTAGGCTTCTTAATGCAAGAGCAGAACTCTGGTTCTCACTTTTAGACTTGATGGTGTTAGATGTCATGATGTACATCAAGTTTCTTCTATTAAATAGAAATTTTGTGACATTCAAATCTTTCCCTCCCTGTTTTAATCCATGCAAATGTATAATCAATAATTGAACCAGGATTCTTGTAACATTTCCACTTACTACTACATATAATGAGAAATAATGCATTTTTATATTCTATGTGCCAAACATTTTCAGACTATGTTTTATGATTTTTTTAAAGAAATGTTGACTTTTTAATAGAATATTTCTTTTCTATCAAGCACAACCTTTCACATAATACTGGGTTATCTAGGATTTCACAGTGTTATCCACTAAAGAATTTATGAACATTCTGCTTTGAAGTGATCTATCATTGTCATCCCTCGAGAACCAAGATAAAAATGTTTTTACACTGGATCTGTATTGTAAGAATACTTTCCTGTGTCAGGCTTTTCCTGATAATCTTGGGTTTATAACACATTATATGCCCTTCCTAGTGAGAAACTGAAACATCAACAATAGTGCCAAAGGTAACGAGTCAGAAAAGGACAAAGGCGCACCATTTTTCAAAAGTGTCACTTTCAAACCAATTTAGTTGCTTGATACAGTGTTTGAAGAGAAATCCTCTTTTTACAGGCTGTATTCTTTTCAACCTAATCAACTAAGAAAAAATGCCTGACTATTTCATGATTGTATGTCTGCATGATTAATTAATAAAATATGAAATTGCTGAAAAGAGTGCATTATTAAGGAAAATGTGTCATAAGTCATAATATGTCTGTTTTTGGTTGCATAGTAACACATTGGTTAGTGCTTATGTCTCATAGTCAATAATCCAGCATGAGCTTTAATCCCATGTCATATTGTTGTGTCTGTTTGGAGTATATATGTTATCCTTGTCTCTCCATAGGATTTTTTTTCAGGTATTCTGATTTGCCTCCCACATCCCAAAAGCCTGCAGCTTTTCCAGGAAAAGCAGCTGCCCCTTGCACCCCTGAATATGAAAGAGCAAATTTGAGAATATTAAAACAAATCATTTAAAGGTGCCAAAAAGGCATTAGTGTTGGACTCAGCTATCAGTTCACCTGTGAATGCTTAACTCAAGTAACTACTTCATGTTCCAATCCACAGCCCTCCTTGTTTAAAATTACCTCCATGAACTGAGTGGTGAAAGGGTTTCATACAGCAAAATCCATTGAAAGGTAGCAGAATTTCAAATTGCTCAAATGATATGGTGCTTGCAAGGCAGGGAAAGTATGACTCAGTATGATGAGGAGCAGAACAAACATGGAGGACAGCTGCTCTGTGACAGAGTTAAGGTTGTGAGCCATCTCCTGGAAACTCATTTTGTCCATTCATTTTCAGCATCTGTGCTCATTAGGTGTACCTGTATTACCTATTGCTGGCAACACAACTGGCTATGTGAGACTCATTTAATGATGACAATGTAGCTGACATCCCCAGTCACATGACCAATGGCCAATAGCAAGTGTCTGGAGCACTTTGACTAAATTGCCTGGCCCTGCTACTACTCATAAAGACTCAAACAAATGTAAAGGTAAAGTTTCTGTTGTGAGAGCAAACTCTGATTCAAAACCACTCAAATTCTCCAAATGATAGCTGGTGTTTAAATCAATTTTTTCAGACCTTATTACTCCTTATGACCTTGATTTGCATTCTCTTGCAAAAAATCAATCTGCCACTTTCAACAGGACTGTCGCCTAAACTTAACAATTCTCTCAAGTTCTTTGAAGACGTGCCACTTAAGTTTCCTGACACTTTCTGTTTCTCCATTAGGTTAATAAGTTGACCTCCTCTGTTCAACTCTTTTATCTAGGAATTCACAAGAGTTCTTTTTTTTATTCTCTATCACCTTAGTCAATGTTCTAATTTTTGGGAATTTCAATATCCATGTCACCTATTCTTCCTCTCTTCTCCACACTTGTACCAGTCACTTTGGCTCTCTACTCATGCTACCATCTATATTGTGATTAATCTTAACTTCTGATCTAAGATTTAGTCTGTCACTCTGTTTCACTATCATTACTTCTCCAGCTTTGCATCACTTTCTTTGCCTTGTCCACAACTTCCCTCCTGAACAACAATAGGGAATGATGATCATCTTTGTTATGTCTACGGGAAATCAAACAGAGAAGTAGCACTAACAGAAAAGGCGTAAGCATGATTCAAGCCTACATTCAGTTGTCATGATCTGCACTTTGATATTTTTTCAGCTTTTTTCTTAGCCTGTAAAAAATAATGGGATTTAGATGACAAGGACTTTAATAGTCAAGCTGGTTTTCTTATTTAGAATGTTTTTGAAGATGTTATTTTTGAAATATGTCTTGTCATGGTGCTATTTTGTTTTCATTATGAATTCCACCAGTGTTTGCTGTTTGAAATACAGGGTTGCCATGATGCTGGTAGGCAGGAAAACTGAGAATGTGCAACATGTCGCATCATTAATGCACATATATGAAGGAGAGCGTCATACACTTTCTGATGTTAAATAGAACCCTTGTGTTATTATTCTTTAAAGCGATCTCTTGCTATGAATTCTTTTCAGTTCTTCAGCTTTGGTTTATTGCTTAACCTTTTGGCTTTGACTATGTGAAATATTTCTGGTTAATGACTCTTTCATTAACATTTCTTAATCTTTGATTTTGTCTGATTCCTGGCCTTTGTTTATTTAATTCCTGTGCTCCTGGTTACAACCTTGGCTTGTTACTACACATTCAATCTTCTAATTCTATCTTGCTTTAAACTGCTACCCCCTGTACAGTAATTACATTGGTGACCTTAAGTCCATACTGTTTACCCCAAAACCAGGAATCGTAAGGAATTGAATTCATAAATCAATGTTAGTAGTCTCTTAAACCAGAGAATCAAACACAAACCTGTTATATTTCAGCCAGGACTCCCCACCAGCTGGAGATCAAATTCTTGTTTTATGTCTGGTTTGTTCATTTTTGATTTTTTTATTTATGTTAATATTACTTTTCTTAATGATGTGCCTTGTGTTTTGTGAGGGGTTCCCCAAGACATGGGACCACCTGCCTATCACTGCTAGGTATTGTCTTTAGCCCAATAAAGTCAGAGGGTTCATTCAAATGTGTTAGGGAGTCAGTGAGTATTTATTTTGTCTTTTGCTTGTGCTTATTGTGATTACTGGATTTTTGACCTTCTTTCTCTTTTTTTGACTTAACCAATGGATTCTATGTTGGGACTTTAACTCATTTGCATTGTGTGCCATACAGAGCTTTTATTAGAGTATTTTTTGATGAATGAATCTTTTCATTTTTATAAAGATCCCATGTTTGCCTTTCTATCTAGCCAGGGTTTGACAATATACCTGTCTCTAGTGGGCATTTTTATAACTGTTCAGGATGCTTTGGGAATCTTGAGGACATTAACAGTGCAGATGTTATTTTTTTTCAAACACAGATACCAGGAAACATACAGCACTGTTCTATATACCCTCACATTGATTACATCATATGCCATACTCTTCCAGGTTTATTCCATACCAACACTATAGCAACCAAGACACATAATGGCAATGCCCAAGAAAGATAACATGGTGTCAGGAAAAGCCATGGACCAAAATTAACATACAGTAAATAAATATTGTTCAAAAACTTATTTAAAGTGCCTATATTAATTCTGAATATTCAAAAGCAGGAAAAAGAAAAAAACTGATCTGTGAAATTGCTGGTTTTCTTGCTTTTGAAGAAACATTCCTTATGAATTTGGATGCTGTACCTTATTTTAATTTTTAAATTATGAATTTAACAGCCATTAACATTTTGAGTCATCAACATACAATATATATTGTGTCTGCTGTCACCGCCTATTTGCTATCTCTGAAGGAAGCAGCTGTGCGAAGATAGCTCGGTAGGTGGTCTAGTGTGCATTCCTCCTGGGCAACACCAGAAGTTGTACTGCATCTGCCCCAGCCAGTGTTTCTTAACTGCTGAACCCGCTCAAGGAAGAGTGGTGGCTCTGAGGCTAAGGATCTGCGCTGGTATCCCGAAGGTTGCCGGTTCGAATCCCTGTCAGTGCCAAAAGAGATCCTACTCTGCTGGGCCCTTGAGCAAGGCCCTTAACCTGTAATTGCTCCAGGGGGCGCTGTACAATGGCGCGCCCTGCGTATGCGAAAAAATACTAACAAACCCTGTTGTAAGTCGCTCTGGATAAGAGCGTCTGGTAAATGATGTAAATGTAAGAATGCTTTCTATTCTATTAATCTGAAGAAAGGAGGTAAAGCAGAATAATTGCCCTCATCGCTCCTTGTATCTTTTAGGCTTGTGTGCTGAAATAGAACCTTCAACCTTTATTTTGAATAAAACCTTAAACCTGTTCCAGCTTGCAACTATGCAACCCAAGCTCGACAAGATAGGTGACCGTACCAAAAAGAAGATTCTTGTTTAACAGCAGCAATGAACAGGAATAAGAAAGAACATAATTTCAGTAATAATTATAGTGAGCTCTGTTTCAGGAGCTCTGTTGTCCGGGGCTTTATGCCCCTGGTAGGGCCACCCAAGGCAAACTGGTCCTAGGTGAGGGATGAGACAAAGTGCGGTTCAACACAACCTCCTATGATGAATAAAAAATTTGGACGGCGTTTTCCCTCGCCCGGACGCGGGTCACCGGGGCCCCCCTCTGGAGCCAGGCCTGGAGGTGGGGCTCAATGGCGAGCTCCTGGTAGCTGGGCTTGCACCCATGGGGCTCGGCCGGGCACAGCCTGAAGAGGCAACGTGAGTCCCTCTTCCCATGGGCTCACCAAACTATGGGAGGGGCCAAGGAGGTCGGGTGCAGTGTGAGTTGGGTGGTGGCTGAAGGCGGGGACCTTGGCAGTCCGATCCTCGGCTACAGAAACTGGCTCTTGGGACATGGAATGTCACCTCTCTGAAGGGGAAGGAGCCTGAGCTTGTGCGTGAGGTTGAGAGGTTCTGGCTAGATATAGTCGGGCTCACCTCAACGCACAGCTTGGACTCTGGAACCAATCTCCTTGAGAGGGGCTGGACTCTGTACCACTCTGGAGTTGCCCCCGGTGAGAGGCGCCAAGCGGGTGTGGGTATACTTATTGCCCCATGACTTGGAGCCTGTACATTGGGGTTTACCCCGGTGGACGAGAGGGTAGCCTCCCTCCACCTTCGAGTGGGGGGATGGGTCCTAACTGTTGTTTGTGCGTATGCACCAAACAGCAGTTCGGAGTACCCACCCTTTTTGGAGTCCCTGGAGGGGGTGCTGGAGGGCACACCTTCTGGGGACTCCCTCGTACTGCTGGGAGACTTCAATGCTCATGTGGGCAATGACAGTGAGACATGGAAGTGCGTGATTGGGAGGAATGGCCCCCCCGATCTGAACCCGAGTGGTGTTTTGTTATTGGACTTCTGTGCTCGTCACGGATTGTCCATAACAAACACTAGGGGTGCACGATTCAGAAAATCTAACGATTCGATTCGATTTCGATTCTTGGGCTCACGATTCGATTCAAATCCGATTCTCGATTCAAAACGATTCTCGATTCAAAACGTTATGATTGTTTTTTATTTTCCATCAGTCTGATACAAAATACAGCCCTGAGATAACAGTTGAAGTCACATTACAAAAATATAAACTGTTGCAAATATAAACTGCAAACTTTCAACTTAAATTAAACAACTTATAGTGACACTTTAAATAAAAGTAGATTAAATAAAACCAAATAAGAGCTGCTATAGTTGGTTGTAAAGTGCCATTATCAGAATAAATAAAAATGCTGCTACATTGGGCTGTAAAGTGCTGTAACAAGTGTAACATCCAAAATAATAATTAATTGTGAACATTTTCTTTTTACCTAAACCGTTTCCATTTCAGCAGACAACAGTTTTTGAACTGTGACAACTACAGTCAAACTGACAACAGATCAGAATATATTAGATTAGATTCAGGTGTATGCGCACATTAGTGAGTTTAAAGTCCACCATCTGCTGGAATGTACATGTTCTTTTGTAGAAACAGAAGCTGGTCTACATGTTCTGGAGTGAGCATGCTCCGCTGTGCAGTTACTATGTCCCCAGCAGTTGAGAATACCCTCTCTGCTGCAACACTAGTACCAGGAATGCATAGGTAGCATTTAGCCAATTTTGCAAGGAGGGGAAAGACAGTCTCCTGAGACCTCGACCAAGTTAGGGGGTCTTCTGAGAGTGACAATGATGGAGTTTCCAAATACTTCTTCATCTCTTCCTCAGCTCTGGTGCCAGCGGATTTAGGAACATCTCTGACATTAGTGAAAGTCTTGCCTAGTAAATTCAGCAGGGAAGTTTTTCTTTTTTTGGGAACAGGGGGGCCTTCATCATCCAGCACTACATTTGGGATGTCTAGCTCCTCATTCTGCATTAATGCACCATAAAAGAAAACAAAAACGCAATCAACCAACCTTTGTCTTTCAATTAGAAATTCAGTGTTATTATTAATTATTGTATATACCATACATATATACCATATATATATATATATATATATATATATATATATATATATATATATATATATATATATATATATATATATATAAAACAAACTAAGCAATAACTAGATATTATTGTGGTACATTTAAAGTGCTACATGTCAATGGTAATTTCACAACCATACACACTGTGTATGTGGTTTTGCTAAGAGCATATTGTCATGCCACTGTCATGCAACTAGTGTTTTTCACTTTTACTATTAAAAAATATAATAAATTACCTCAAGTGTTGCCGCTTCAGCAATCACCTTAGAGTGTATGTCCTTTTGCTCGTCCTGAGAGAGAAAGGGCAGTGTTTTGAACCTGGGGTCCAGGCTTGAAGATATGTGGAGCATATTTTTGTCTGTCACACTCGTGTATCTCTTGGCCAGATCTTCGTGAATTGCCTGTTTGATCTCCCGGACGAGTGCTGTTTCACCACAGAATCCTGCTTTTGTTTCGTGAAGTAGCTGCGCATGTAGTGGGGCTATCACAGACACTGTCGGCGTGGCTTCTTCAGACATTATGTTTGTTGCCTCTTTTAATGGCTTGAGGGCTGCAGCAACTTCTTCTGCGTTGGCGACGTCGGTTTCGTCTAGTGTGCAGATGCCGGCTCCACATTTTCTTACTTCAGCAGAGAGAAGCGCAGCGCAAATGGCTGGTTGTTGCTCCAGGAATCTATCGATCATGTCGAATGCACTATTCCATCGTGTAGCCACGTCCGTTGTCAACTTGTGCGGTGCCAGCTCCAGAAGTTTCTGTTTCTGTTTCAAGACATGATTTGCGGTGGCACTGCGATGAAAAAATCCGGTAATTCTCCGAATTTTCCCCAGCAGACGTGAAACAGACGGCAGCTTCAGAGCTCTCTGTGCCGCGAGGTTGATGGTATGTGCAAAACATTTAACGTGTTGAAAGTTTCCCAGCTGTGTAGCAGCTAGCATGTTAGCAGCGTTATCGGTAACAATTACCAGGTCAGTGGTTGTGAGCTGCCATTCCTGTGCGACAGATTGAATGTTCTCCTTTATATGTGCGGCTGTGTGGCTTTCATTTATTGCTGTAGTTTGTAAAACTCGTGACTCAAGCTCCCAGTTGTCTGTAATATAGTGAGCGATAAAGGTTACATACGACTGGACTGCCCTTGATGTCCATGCATCGCATGTTAAGGCTACTCTTGTTGCTTTCTTCAACACTTCTGCTACTTTTTTCTTTGTCTCTTCGTATAACAGAGGTATCGCTTTTTCAGCAAAAAGCTGACGGCTTGGTATAGCGTATCTAGGCTCAACTGTTTTCAGCATGTACCGAAAGCCTTCATTTTCAACAACGCTGTAGGGACGCAGATCTTTGGAAATAAAACAGGCTATGGATTGAGTTATTTTCTTCGCCCGTTCAGAGTTGGTTGGAAGTTTGCAACATTGATGCAGAGTGCGTTGGTCTCCTGGAATGTTTCTTACTTTTGGCTGAACTTCGTTTGCATCCTCTGGATGATGACGTGCCATGTGAGTCCTGAGGTTTGTAGTGTTTCCAAAATATTTGATTTTAGCTTTACAAAGCTTGCATATGACGTGAGTTTTATCAAGTTCTTTCTTGCCATCGATGTTGTAGAATCCAAAATGTGCCCAAACGTATGCCCTAAATGAGGACGGGGCAGGTTGAATATTCTTTTCCACTGCGTTTTCCATGGCTCGTCTATCGAATGCTTGTGCGAGCGCGCACTCACTTTCTTCTTACTCACACCAAGGATTACTATCTGAGCAGAAACTGGCATAGCGCCATCTATAGGATTGACAAACTCCTATCCAGAAAAATAGTTAAACTCGCGCCGTTATAAAATGGGAAATATGAATCGATTTTGTGTCCTGTATGAATCGATTTTGAATCGGTAGAGATAAAATTGCGATTCTTTCGCGAATCGATTTTTTTGCACCCCCCTAACAAACACCATGTTCAAGCATAGGGGTGTTCATATGTGCACTTGGCACCAGGACACCCTAGGCCTCAGTTCGATGATCGACTTTGTGGTCGTGTCGTCGGACTTGAGGCCACATGTCTTGGACACTCGGGTGAAGAGAGGGGCGGAGCTGTCAACTGATCACCACCTGGTGGTGAGTTGGCTTTGATGGTGGGGGAGGATGCCGGTCAGGCCTGGTAGGCCCAAACGTGTTGTGAGGGTCTGCTGGGAACGTCTGTCAGAGCCCCTTGTCAGAAGTAGCTTCAACTCCCACCTCCGGCAGAACTTCAACCATGTCCCGAGGGAGGTGGGGGACATTGAGTCCGAATGGGCCATGTTCCATGCCTCTATTGTTGAGGCGGCTGACCGGAGCTGTGGCCGTAAGGTGGTCGGTGCCTGTTGTGGTAGCAATCCCCTTACCCGTTGGTGGACACCGGCGGTGAGGGATGCTGTCAAGCTGAAGAAGGAGTCCTACCAGTCTCTTTTGTCCTGTGGGACTCTGGAGGCAGCTAATAGGTACCGGCAGGCCAAGCGGAATGTGGCTTCGGTGGTTGCTGAGGCAAAAACTCCGGCATGGGAGGAGTTTAGGGAGGCCATGGAGAACGACTTTCGGACGGCTTCGAGGAGATTCTGTTCCAGCGTCCGGCATCTCAGGAGGGGGAAGCAGTGCAGTGTCAACACTGTATATGGTGGGGATGGTGCGCTGCTGACCTCGACTCAGGACGTTGTGGGTCGGTGGGGGGAGTACTTCGAAGACCTCCTCAATCCCACTAACATGCCTTCCAATGAGGAAGCAGAGCCTGGGGACTTGGAGGTGGGCTCACCCATCTCTGGGACTGTGGTCACCGAGGTGGTCAAAAAACTCCTTGGTGGCAGGGCCCCGGGGGTGGATGAGATACACCTGGAGTTCCTCAAGGCTCTGGATGTTGTAGGGCTGTCTTGGTTGACACGTCTCTGCAACATCGCATGGACATCAGGGACAGTGCCTCTGGATTGGCAGACCGGGGTGGTGGTTCGCCTCTTTAAGAAGGGGGACCGGACGGTGTGTTCCAACTACAGAGGGATCACACTCATCAGCCTCCCTGGAAAAGTCTATTCGGGGGTTCTGGAGAGGAGGGTCCGTTGGATAGTCGAACCTTGGATTCAGGAGGAACAGTGTGGTTTTCATCCTGGTCGTCCAGGGCTGCCCTTTGTCACCGATTCTGTTCATTGGGGTTTATAGACAGAATTTCTAGGCACAGCCAGGGTGTTGAGGGGGTCCTGTTTGGTGGACTCAGGATTGGGTCACTGCTTTTTGCTTTTTGGGTCACTTGCTTCATCAGGCCGTGATCTTCAGCTCTCTCTGGATCGGTTCAAAGCTGAGTGTGAAGCGGCTGGGATGGGAATCAGCACCTCCAAATCCGAGACCATGGTCCTCAGCCAGAAAGGGTTGGGAGCGAGATCCTGCCTCAAGTGGAGGAGTTCAAGTATCTCGGGGTCTTGTTCACGAGTGAGGGAAGAATGGAGCGTGAGATCAACAGGCAGATCGGTGCGGCGTCCGCAGTGATGCGCGCTCTGCATCGGTCTGTCGTGGTGAAAAAGGACCTGAGCCGTAAGGCAAAGCTCTCAATTTACCAGTCGATCTATGTTCCTACCCTCACCTATGGTCATGAGCTATGGGTAGTGACCGAAAGAACGAGATCGCAAATACAAATGGCTGAAATGAGTTTCCTCCGCAGGGCGTCTAGGCTCTCCCTTAAAGACAGGGTGAGAAGCTCAGTCATCCGGGAGGGGCTCAGAGTAGAGCCGCTGCTCCTCCGCATCTAGAGGAGTCAGATGAGGTGGCTCGGGCATCTGATCAGGATGCCTCCTGGACGCCTCCCTGGTGAGGTGTTCCGGGCACGTCCAACTGGGAGGAGGCCCCGGAGAAAACCCAGGACACGCTGGAGGGACTATGTCTCCCGGCTGGCCTGGGAACGCCTCGGGATTCTCCCGGAGGAGCTAGAAGAAGTGGCCGGGGAGAGGGAAGTCTGGGTATCTCTGCTCAAGCTGCTGCCCCCGCAACCTGACCTCGGATAAGCGGAAGAGGATGGATGGATGGATGGATAATTTCAGTGATCTGGTTTTAGTTGCTTCTGTGGGCAGTCTGGCTTCATCAGATACAGTCTGGTGAATGAAGGCTGACCTCTGGACATGTCATCTTCCAAACAGTGGGATGACTAGAAGGGGTGGGACTTTTGGGGCATGCCGGAAGCATCATCACAGCTGTTCTAGGACTGAAAGAGGAAAACAGGTTAGAAACTCTGCCTCACCCAAGCTGTCCTCCAGTTTACCTTTGAAGCAGAGCCTCCAATACATTTCCATATCACTTTTGTGTGACAATATATACAGTGTTGTAATCAAAATTGATACTTACTGCTAAGATAGAGGATAAGCTGAGTACTACAGCATGGCCTCTGAGCTAAATGCATTTTTTGCTTAAGTTTTTTCTACAACACAGTTGAGTAGTTCTCATCCACTTGTGGAACAGAAGCCATATGAAAACTGTATGTTAAATGATATCTTTTGAAGTTAGGCTGCTAAGCACTAAAAACATTTGGATATCCATTGTCTAAAAAAATTAAACCTGTAAGGTACACTTGTTTTAGTAACCTTTTCATTTTCAAGTTTCACCAAGTTAGGAGGGAGGTGAGATTTCTGAGAATCCTGTGACAGATTCAAAAGGTGACCTGACCCAGTCCTACTTAGGGTACACTGTTTTTGGTGAAGAAAAACTGATGAGTGTGCTCTGGGTGTGTTATGTCTGCTTCTTGAGCACTGAAACGTTTCTGCCTTTTCAGACATTTCATTAAGTTTGAAATAAAGAATAAAGCTTACATACCAGAGAACCTGCAGAATTCTCTGTGATATATATAGGAGCTTAGAAACTGGATTACCTGGTGTAATCATCTGACAGAACACAGGAGTCCACAAATAACAGTTGGGACACCAACTGGGTGACCCCCTGGAATGAGTAAATGGATGCATGGTGGCACCACAAAAATGTTGCCCAAAAACAGATTTACAAAACTTTTAATACAGGATCACACAGGAGCTCTATCTGTTCTGGCACTGCAAGGGATGCACAGAGGTTGTACGAGGACCAAAAAGTGAACAAGAGAGGCATGCCCAGAAAGAACTCTTAACTGAAAAGAGTTCTTATGCAATAAAACCAAAAGGAGAAATCAGTAACTAGGTCAGTGAACAAAGTGAGGTAGAAACCAAAATTAACTTGAGAAAATACACACAGAATAAAGACTTTGGGTATCCACATGTTGGGCAGTGGGAAGTTCAAAATAGTAACGATGTATATTGTCATATCAGTAACAACACATACCGTGACATCCAGAGTTTAGCACTTGGCAATCTCCTATGCATGTAGCAACCTAATCCATGAACAACATCATGTCGCGGTAAACTTAAAAGTAATGATGTTAAAAATTTTAATCATTTGAAAAAGACTACCTAAATGAACTTTCAAAGCCCTCAATGACAAATAAAGAATATGCAGACTCCACACTGACAGAAATTAGGTATGGGATTCAAATTCAAAATGCAGGATTCTTATAACTTTGCCACTGTGCCATTTAATTAAGTATGTAAGCTTAACTGTTTACTGGAAACTTTAAAAGAAACCAACTGTTCAAATGATGCATTAAACAGTATTTATATATACAGTAATATCTTATTTTTTATTTGAGAGACGCTACACTTTAATTACCCTTTAAAACATTTTTCAAAAAGTGTTTAATTTTTTTCTGTGATTCTGTTAAATAAGAATTGTATCTTGGCCTTAGTGTTTTTATGCAAAGAAAAAGACTAAAATGAAGCCAAGAGTACTTTGTGTGCCCATTATTAAAATGCCAGTCATACACTTCATTATAGCAAGTCATTATTCAGGAATGCCAATCAAATATTTATCAGTATGTATATATTCAGAAGGCAGCAGAAGATTTCTTTTTTAATCAGATGAACTATTGGCAGGTCTTTTTCTCACTTCATGAAACACTGCATGTAAAAGTTGGATGGCTGTAAATAATTTTGCTTTTTAGGTAGTGGCTACTTAAAAAAAAGAAGTAAAAAATTAATTATGTTAATTGAAGCCTTTATCATAAAGGTGTAATATTTATTTTTGAAAAGATCTGTTTAACAATATCAGTCAATCAGTGACAGGGTTTGCATTTTTAATTTGCAAACACTGCATTTCAGATTGTATTTCATTTCAACAGTTTGTATTTAAGTTTGTATCTGTTATTTCAGTTGGTATAATTTGGTTTCTTATTCATCGGTTGATATTATGAACTTAATTCCACAACAAATTCTAACAAGCCACTGGGATTCTAAGGTTTTTATTGCATTTAGCAATTATGTTACCCATCCAGCAGTTGTATTTTTTCATATTTTAAATTAATTAATTATATTTTACTTGCTGTGTAAGCCTGTGCTATAAAAAGCCTGGTGTCCTAGAAACTATTGAAATTGTCAGAAAAAAATTGAAATGTAGAGATGTCAGGTAATTAAAAGGAACTACTCTGGGCATCTCTCTCCTAGGAGGTTTTGTGTTGCCGACATGCTTGCATCGCTTGTGCATTAGCGGCTAAGCGACTCTGTCTTTCTTTGGAGGTTTCGTTTTGCCGACATGCTCGCATCAGTTGTGCATTAGCGGCGGGAGGAAAACTAAAAGGGATATTGTTTTGCTGATGTGCTCACCTCACTTTTGTATTATCGGCTAAGCGTGTTTTTGTTTCTTCGGAGGTGGAGCCCTTACCCCGACTCCATCTCTCACTTCCGGGCCGGACAGATGGACACACACACTTCCACGTGTAGACATTTATATATAAACTAGTCATTTAGCCCGTTACAATAGTGGGCGCTAGAACAGTAGTGCATAAACATTAGTAGGAACAGTCTATATTAAATGGCAAGGGACTTTGACCTCATTCTTTTTGTTGGTCGTATTTTTCTTTCTTTCAGCCTTTCTTTTGTTGATGTTTACTTGCTGAGCTGACTGTTCTTCGTGGGCTGCCGCCGTGTATTGTGTGTCTTTAATTTTCTGTGACAGTAATACTGTCTTGTACGGCTCTATTCAATAAGGGCGCGTAGATAATTTAGTTCAAATAGCTCTGGAATATGTGAAGAGCAACAGGTGCAGATCTTTATTTACGCGCGCCTTTATTCGTTGCGCCCAATTGAGGTCGTCCTTTTGAGGCTCGCCTTTTTGTGCACGCCCTTATTGAAGGATACTGTCTTGTACGTCCGTAATATACGTCCGTACGTCCGTAATATACCTTTAATTTTCTCTGGCAGTAATATAGGCGTGCGCGTCGGTAATATGCCTTTAATCTCCTCTGACAGTAATACTGGCTTGTATGTGGCTGTAATATGCGTCACTGTATTGTGTACCTTTAATTTCCTCTCGCAGTAATACTGGTTTGTATTTCCGTAAAACGCCTCTAACTTTCTCTGACAGTAATATCGCGCATAGCACCATATCCCGCGCATGCGCACTTCACCAGAAGACACCCACACACAGACACCTGGACGCACATAGGGATTTTATATATATATAGATATATATCACATATGCACTGTAAAGTGTAATCAAAACATTTTCAAACTTAACCTGAGTATTCTATGATACTGGTTTTGTAGGTACCCAATGATTAGCTCTAGTACTAAATTATTTGAATTATTATTTTTTAATTAAAGCTTTCATGAATTTGTGGTTTATAGAGTATATTTGTTGTTTCAGATCCAAGTCAACGGGGATCCCTAAATAAGTATTGTGTTATTGATGAACCTCTAACACATGAGAACATTATCATTTGGGATCTTCATTCTCAATTAGTCAATGTGTACCAGGACTAGTCACCTTCAAACACAGCAGTCAACTGATGTACTGAAGAATTCCATCATGGCAGGATGTCTCTTGGAGATAACTCTAGATCTGATCAAGCTTTTGACATTGAAGATTGAAGAAAATACTGCAACGTTTAAGTGAATCATAATGGAGAATCAGAGAGTAATGGTGCATAGAATAGCAGACATCGTGGAGTTCCTTAATAGTCAATGGAATCCCTTCTTCATGAACAATTAAGCATGAGGAAGGTCTGTGAAATAAGCATCATGATAGCCAATGTTTCAAAAAGAATCTCAAGCTTGGTGAAATTTACACAGTGTTTCATCACTGGAGATGAAAATTTTGATACATCACTGAAACTCAAAGTCCAAACAACCATGGAACCAAAGTGATTTTTCAACACTAAAGAAATCTGAATGGTGGTGTCAATGTCAATTGCATGCCTCAAAAGGTCCACATATTACAACAGGTTGCATTCTAGTTTGGAGTAGTCAAGTCAGAGAAATGTAGTTAGAAAAGTCATTGACCCTTCACTACAGTATTTTGCTTCATGAAAATGTCCCTACTTATCTGTATGAGTTGGAAAGGCTGCTCTGTAAAATTACGAATGTGAAAAGATGCCACACCCACCTTATTTTGTAAATCTGCCAGAGTGTGACTACCACTTGTTTGTCAATCTGTAGGGCTAGGGAACACATTATGATGAAGATATCAAGTCAGCTACAGAAGAGTGGTGGCAAGAGGCATAGAAACGCTCATTAATTTTGTCTTCACAAGAATTATGTTGAAAAATGTATTTGGTTTTATTGGTGTTTATGTTAATAGGGGAGTCTCAAAACAAACCCTCCCTTGTAGTTTTGTATCAGTGTTATGAATTGCACTGGAAATATGCAATTAAAATTACTTAATAATAATAATAATTCATTACATTTATATAGCACTTTTCTCAGTACTCAAAGCGCTATCCACACAGGGAGGAACCGGGAAGCAAACCCACAATCTTCCACAGTCTCCTTACTGCAAAGCAGCAGCACTACCACTGCGCCATCTGTTACTTAAACTTTAATCACTATGTATCAAAGTGCTGGGAATGGGTTTTTGATATAACAAAACAGAAAAATTATACCTTAGGACCATCAGATGTTTAATTTTAGCATGACAGACAATTATTAGTAATTTTAGTCAGTGTTGTTGAGAATATTGTTTTCACCAAAGTAAACATACAGTTTTTCTCAAACTAAACATTTTGTTCATTTTTAACATTAAAAGAAGTGAAGGCTTATTATTATACTGATAATAATAATAATGATAATAACAATAATAATAATAATAAGGTCAGCAAAATCCTAGTTCTTTCTTCTCGTGTGGTGTAGCGGGTCCACAGCTTAAGTCAAAAAAACACTTTTTAATTAAACATTCACCACACTCGCGGCTTAGAGAGATGGCATGGTAGTGTGGCGGATCAGTTCCGGATGAATTTATGATGCGGGCGGTCCTCACTTATCGGAGGGCTACTAGACCAGTGTTGAAGGAGCTGCATGTGCTGGTAGGGCGACTCCCCTGTTGCGGGGCCCACAACAAAGAAGGATGCACCATGCTTTGTGTTTTTAAAAATACTGCTTCCAGCCTTTATTTTAACCTCATTATTTTTAAAAGGATTTTTTTTTCCTATTGGATTTTAACCTCCACCTTTCACCTGTTTTATGGATTATTTATTTAATGACTTTGCAACACTGCGCTATTTATTTGAATACTTTGTTTTTGTTTTGTTGTTGCTGTTTTAAATAAAAGCACTCTGCACTTTTTGCACCATCCCCTTGCTTCATTGTTGTGCCTCACTGTCCAGCTCATCGGTGACATTACCGATGGTGTCAGGTTCAAGAGCTCCCAGAAGTCAAATGGGAGCATGGAGTGAACCCGCATCGTCACACCTCGTGGTGCTGACTGTGACTTTGACTGCAGCTCGTCGATACCCTGGGTGTCCACCTGCTCAGAACAGAGCTGGCATACACTGGGCCCAGGGGACAGCTAACATAGCAGGCAACTAAATAACAATGAATATTAGGTTTAGGTTTAGATTTAGGTTTTTTTATTTAGTCATGTTTACACAAGAAAACATGAAATTTGCCTTCTCAGTTGCATCTAATAACAGGTAACAGACAGAATGAAATAAAACAGACAAATAGAAATAAGAAAGGTTAAGGTAAGGCAGTTAGATAAAACATATTTACACCAAAAAAAAAAAAAAAAGGTAACAGGATATATATCAAAACCTTAAACATTATCTCCGATATTTCTTATTGAAAAGTCGTATGGCACTAGGAAGAAAGGAGTTTCTAGAGCGATTTGTGTGGGTTTTCAAAGCAACTATCCTTCCTGATTTACTGAAGTTTAGTTCTACATGTAATGGATGTCTGTCATCAGTTGAGATGATTTCCAGTTTCTTTAGCATTGCCCTCTGACACACACTAGTCAAATCATCTACATCAGCCCCAATAACTTTAGCTGCATACTGCTGGAGCTTTTTTGAGTTTTGGTTTGTCAGACTATTAAACCAGGCAATGAAACTGAAAGTGATCACAGACTGGATCATACTGCGATAGAAGGACAACATGAGGTCCTTGTCTACTTTAAATAGTTTGAGTTTATGGAGGAGAAATAAGCGCTGGTTGCATTTAGAAAATAATTTTTTTTGTATTTGTATTCCAGTTAAGATTGTTATCTAGGTAAATTCCTAAGTATTTATATTCATTCACTATTTCTACCTCCTCTCCCAGAACTACAGTAGGTGAACATACAGATTTCTGTCTCTTAAAATCAAATATCATTTCTTTGGTCTTTTTTACATTCAGAGTGAGAAAGTTTTTATTGCACCAGTTTACCATACAGTCCACTTGATTTAGATAGTGGCTTTCATCCTCCCCAGATATGCATCCTATGATCATGGTGTCATCCGCATACTTAATAATGGAGCAGTGGTCATTGTTCTGTCTCAGGTCACTTGTGTACAGAGTAAACAGTAATGGTGATAAGACACACCCCTGTGGACTTTCTGTGTTTGAATGAATGGCTATTGAAAAAGTGTCCTGAACTTTAACTGTTTGTGAACGATTTAAAAGAAAGTTCTGAATCCATAGTGTGATAAATGGGTTTACATTCATACTGTTTAATTTCCCAATCAGTATATGAGGCTGTATAATATTGAACGCTGAAGAAAAATCCAAAAAAAGTGCTCTGACATATGAACCAGGCTGATCAAGAAGGTATAGGTACACAAGAAAGACAATTAACAACGCAAATGGGAGCCAACAAGTTATAAGTGTAGCTGCTGGGTCCAGCAGTGGGTTCCTCAAGAAGATGTGAGCCAGAGTAGAGGGTGCACTGAGGTTGTCATTCCACTAAACATGCTCCTTACACCATGTTGGCTGTACTCAGACAGAGACCAGGCTTCAAGCTGGCCTGCCCGTCCCAACATCAACTACCAGTGCAGCATGAGCAATAGAAGCAAAGCGTCACTGAACCAAGGAGGAGTACAAAGAGGTTATGTGGGCCTTTCATTACTGTAAACAACCTGGATGTGCCAATAATCCGAGGATCATTTTGCACATGGAGGTCAAGTTACTCCAACCTACTTCCTGACATGAATGCATTGAAGATCAGCTCCCAAAGGAGAAGTATAAGCTACTGAAGGTATTTGAGATCAAGGAGATCACCACTGACATTAAGGTGCTCTTATCAACAAAACCACCACCAAATCAGCAAGGGCCAGTAGTCTCAACCAAAGCCACAGGAGTAGAAACAGCCATGGTTGCAGGAAAATATAATGACACTTCTGTCAAGCAGCATAACATCCGGTGACAGATGGAACATATGAGAGGGCAGTTCTCCATCCTGCTTGAGTTTGCAAGGATAGTCACCACCAAAAAAATCCATTACCTTTCAGTCACCACCTTCAAGATATGGCAAATGGGATCAGACAAGCTTGTGGAGCTCTATCAGAACATCAGGCTTAAGATCACCATACATGCCCAGAGTCAGCGTCATTTGAAGAAAAAGCAAATATTACCACCAGAACAAGCTCTTTGCTGACAATAACAAGCTCCTGTATCGAGAGCTAAACAAGAAGCATGTATAAGTAATGGTGAGGCATCCTGTCAGATGAGAAAGAACGCAACAAGAATGTGTTATGGATTTGTCAACAGGCCTCTAAATATGGGAACACACCTGAACAGCAACGGTGCCAGTTCTCAGTCAGTGAAGTTGCTGGCACGATCTATAGGACCAGCAACTGGAAGAACTCTGTCCTGGACAAGCTCTAGAACTTCTGGCTTAAGAAGTTCATGGCTTCCTACAGTCAACTTATGAGAGTGCCCCACAAAGTGGTCCATGAGCCTCGTCTGATGCTTGACTGGATGACCAAGGGTATTACAGTCCTTCTCTTAAAGGGTAAAAGCAGCAAGGACTCAAAGAACTATTGCCTGATCATGTGCCTCCCAGAGGAGCAGAAAGGTTAACATTGAACAAGCCGAGGATGCAAGGATCAGCTCCTCATCAACAAAATGACGATTAGCAATGCCAAGAGCAAGAAGAAGCATCTGAGCATGGCATGGATAGACTACACAAAAGCCTTTGATAGTCTGCCACACAGCTGGATCATACAGAGCTTCAAGGTCTACTGAATCTGTCTCGTCATCACCTGGTTTTTGGAGAGTGCAATGAGAACATAGTGAACCAGGATGAATCTGTCCTACAGCAGCGGTTTCATCCAGTCTGACCAGATACACATTAAGCAAGGAATTCTCCATGGTAACTCCCTGTTTCCCCTTCCCTGCTCTTTTGCACTGCCATGATACCTCCCAGCAGCATTGTCAACTGAGAACAAGTGGGGTATGAAATTAAGAAAGGCAATCAAATCAGCCACTTGCTGTGCATGGACAACTTGAAGGTCTAAGCACGAGAGCAGTGATAAAGTACACAAGGAACTGGCCCTGGTTAAGTGGTTCAGTGATGACACATGGATGGAGTTTGGCTTTGACAGGTGTGCCAAAGTGACTATTCACAGAGGCAAGATTGTAGCAGCTCCTGATATAGTGATGAACAACAATGAGAGCATCAAGAACCGAGAATCTGGAGAAATGTACATGTACCTTGGCACTGACAAGAATGATGACATCAAGCACAAGCTGAAGAAGTCCAAGATCATCAAGGATCACAATCGTTGAGTGTGACTTGCCCTCAAGACAGAGCTCAGCTTATGTAATAAGCTCTCAGCCATAAATATTCTGGCTGAACTGGTTTTCCTATACAGCTTTGGCATCATGAGCTTCTCTCAATCTCAAGATGCCAAGGAGCCCGAGAACTTTTAGAGCTCAAGACAGCAGAGTAGGTTGCAACTGTCAGTCTGTGCAAGATCTTGATCAGACAATTGGGCAGCTACTGCGACTGTTGCTCAAACATCACCAACTACTGCATGAGCGCTAGTCCATTGTGAACGTAGGACATGAGATAACAGAAAAGTATGGTTTGCCCAAAGCCATTAGCCCTAGCAGTGAGAAAACCAAGCAGTTACTCAAGTCCAGGATCATGGAGGCCAGGATGCAGTGCTACAAGTTGAAGCCATTGCATGGTCAGTTCTTCAATAACATGGATGGGCCATATGTCAACAAGAACCTGATACACACATGGCTTCGAGGTGCAGGTCTCAAGAGGGAAATCAAAAGCCTCATCACTGTGGCTTAAGATCAGACCTTGAACACCCAGTACCATCTGAAGTACATTGTAGGCACAATGTCAACAGCAAATGCTGTCTGTGTGGTAAAGTTGAGGAGACCATCAGCCACATAGTGTCCTGATGAAATGTACTGACTGTAGGAATTTCTTGAACATCACAACAAGGTCAGTATGTACCTGCACTGGGCAATATGCCAACAGCTGGGTGTTCACACAATGGACAAGTGGCAGTAGCAAATACCAAACAGTCATTGACACTGGAGACTGTACAAGACTACAGGTAGTCCCCAGGTTACGGACATCCGACCTACGACATACGAACAGGGCCGCAGCTGCGATGCATGCGTCTCAGTAACTGCTGCTCCATCATCTTCAGCCCGGGGACGCTGCAAGCGGTGGCTGGACGGAGGCTGGAGGGGGTCGATTTCGCTGCTCACGCAGTGTAGTGTCCATTGGGTGGCTCCCGGCTGCAAGCGGTTTCACTGCCCCACCCACCACACAGGGCTGCCCCGTTCGTTCTAGGTGGGCGGCTGGTAATGCTGCAAGTGGTAACCCTGTTGTGGCTAAACGGAGGCCATTGAGGATGAATGGGGAGGCGGGTGGTAGCATTGTAGTGTGCCTCGGATGGCTGCGTGTTGAATGAGGGCAGTGGTGCGGCAGATATTGCAGGCAGCATACTGTAGTGGAGGTGACTGTGATGTGGGCTTGTGACGAACCACCCCTCGCTGCCCCCATTCATTCTCAATGGCAAGCCTGCTTGTACTGTTACGCACATAGCAGGAAGTTGTCTCTTGTCAGTACAGGGTGGTCCAGATCTAATTCTGCAGATCCAGATCGTCTGGATGACTTTGATTTATGCGGGGACAATTCCAGTTTGGCGTGAAGACGATTCTTCATGTCGTCAGTTCACACACTTCTCGATGGTCCAGGATTTTTCGGGCGATTTTCTATGTAATAAACTGAATAAGTTATAGCGTAATGAAAATTGCATAATTAGATCTGGACCACCCTTTTCATCAGACGTGTTGACGACTGGTGCCTAATCTGCTGTGATAGCGTGTACAGTGCTGTACAGAAGAGCTCATCTTAACCTTTTGTCTTCACCCTTCAAGAATGTCTCTGAAATACAAATCTGATGCAAGTGCTGGTGCTACAGTAAACAAGAGAAAAACCATCACCATTGAAAATAAAGTAAAAATAATAAAAAGGTCAGAAAGAGGGGAAACTCTATCATTCATTGGCAGAGCACTTGGTTGCAATCGGTCAACAATAACATTTATTAAAGTAATGTACCTGTTCTGACTTTCATACAAATTCAATTTAAGTACAAACCTACAATCCCTATTTCGTACGTAACCCGGGGACTGCCTGTATTCCCACAGACCACACCACCACCACCACAGGGCTCGACATTGTGTTCCATGACAAGAAAAGTAATTCATGCATTTCATCCCTACCACTTTCCTCGTCACTTCCCCTACCTCTTCATATTTTAAATTATTCTTGACGCAGATTGAAGACTTAAGCTTAAGTAAAAAATTAAAGAAAATGTACTATGTAATTGCAACACAAACGCTGACTTAATCAGTTTTAACACCAAAAGATGCTGACGAAAGAAGAGAAGAAGCAGGTGGAGAAAAGAAGAGCAGCTCAGGAAGCAGCAAGCGCATCAACCTCTGAGCAAATGAATGCTAAACGTACAGAGAAAGAGTATGAAACCTAGGAATGCTCAAGTCAAGTGTGCACTGTTACTGGTAATAATAATAAAAGAAATAATAATAATAGGGTCTTTATTACGGTGGTACTTTACATTGAGTCCTGCTTGTAGCCTTGTGTCAAATATTCAAATATAAAATTTCCCAGCCAAAGTGACTGTTATAATATTCCAGTTCTGCAATGCAATAAATGAAAAATGCAGCTTTTTCATTTTACTTATCATTCTTGTAAATGGCAAATTGTAGCTTGCATTAAATCTTTTCTCTAATATATATTTATGTGTGATTTGAAAGTACATTTCATTTTAAAATGTATTTAGAACTGGTAACACCACTGTTTTAATACTGCCTGATGGCATGTTGTTAAGTTTTCTAAATAAAATGCATTTCCAGGACAGCATGTGGCTGAAGATGGTATCCAATGCAGATATTTTTTCCTGTCTTTCTTGCTGAAATAATGTTGACCCTGGCTGGGCCTAGTTAAACAATAATCTGCAATCATTTGTACCAGAATGAGAGGATTTTGTGGCCTCAGTGAGGAGAATGGATACAGATCCAGAATAAAACAACAATATTAGAATTCATCACCTACTGCTTTCTGTTTAAGTGCAGCTGCATTCCACATTGAGTTGAGGACTGAGGTCTTGTAGATGTGCAGGAAGAACTGCTATATACTGGTACACCAGCTCATCTGGTTGCTGTCACTGCTGTTGATACAGAATCTATCTGACAATATTTGTCTGAGACACAGCAAAATGAGAAGATTAAAGGTTTGTGGTATCAGCATTATCCCATGAAATTACAAAGTTGTCCCACTCTCCCGATGAAGTATATTTCCTATGCCTCCTTGTGTGTGTCATTCACGCTTTCCAACCAATAGCTGTGATTTATTCCTTTAAGAACTCCAGGAAGAGCCAAGTAGTGTTAAGATAAGGGGTAGATGTTGGTAGGGAAGGCTCTAATCCTTATAACCATTGTTATGTAGGGAATGAGAAAATCCGCAGAGCAGTTCACACAAACGTCACTTTTATCTTTTATTCAACATCACACAGACTCCTGCCATGCCGCACAGCAAGGTTATCAACAATTATTGTACTGTCATGCTGACAGTCAGGATTTAATAACAAAAAGAATACTCCATTCTGAAATAAAAGATATATGGAGATACCACAATGCAGTTAATCTTGAAGAAAGGCTGACACAGAATCCTGCAGTCTTGTACAAAGAGCCACTCCAAATGTTTTAATTTTAAATTAGATCATATGAAGAAAAAGTAATAGCTTTGCCATTGTTGAAACAAGCTGATTAATTTCTTTCCCTTCATTTAAAAAGATAACTGTCAGATGTACAGCAATTAACTTAAAAATCTATGATCAGTATCTCCAAATGCCTAAACAAAGATGGCAGTTATGGTTCTCTGAAGAAGAACAAAGCCCTAAACATAAGAAATGGTGTGCGATGGAGAATTCACATGATGCGCACTGCTAATGGCCATTTAGCTCTGTTTCTGCCTGCATCCTTTCTACCTTTAGCTCACAACTGATTGGCCTTGCTGTCAAAAACTTTATTTCATTTTCCTCTTCTGGAGTGGGGTGGTTGGCTGTGTGCATGTGAACTCTTGAAGTTTAGTAATGGGCACCATGTGCATGTCAACTCTGTAACCTTGCATCCATAGCTTGTACACTTGTCTGCTTATACGTTTTTGTAGTTCATTCCTCAGTTGATCACATCTACTGTTTCTTTTAAATACATTTCTATACATTTTTCATGAATTATCATAGAGTTCATTTTTTATCATTTATGTGTGGACCTACAGGTATACTGTAGCATCCTGGTAATAAATAGTCCAGCAGTCAATGTGTTAAATCTATAGTATAAGCCAGTAAATTATTTTCAGTCTCAATTGTTTTTGTTGTAGACTGAGTAAGATGATTTCATTATGGATCTGTGTTTCTAATCATTGTTCAGCTTTTAATAATTTAATGTTGTCCAGTTGGCTCTCAATTAAGTGTAGATTTGGAATGAACTGCTGCATTAAGTGTTTGATCATTTATCTAGCCATATGTTGAAGTAATTTTCTAAAATGATTAAAGATACTGTATATTATGGCATGTTTGCTTAATTGTGCATGACATGTTGCAACCCTATAGTATTGTACTAAATCTTCATAGTATGCTACTCATAGTATATACAGAACAGTATTTACAAAGTATATCTTATTACTTATTATCATAGTGTGTCAGAGTGGGCACTGTGGCTTCCATGTACCTTATTATTTTCTGTTTGGAATTTTCTTGTTTTTCATTTCTCCCCCATCTGCATTTTTTTTTGTTTTATTTCCAGGTTTTTTGGGTTTTCTCACATATCCTAAAGGTATGCATGTTAGTTCAAATGGTGATTCTAGATATTGCCTGTGTGGTGTTTGCGGGTGAACTTTGCAGTGCAGGGTTGGTGTTGTATGTATGCCTTGTGCGTGATGATTCCATTAAAAACTTTATTCCCCTTGTAACACTGAAATGCAGGTCTAAGAATATTATGTAATGCTCATTCAACAATTCATTAATGGTCAATGGGATTCTCATATGAAAAATAATTAAGTTATATTCCTCTGTTATATGCTGGCCTTATAATTTTATACATGACTTATAAATCTGAAAGAAAAGTAAACTGTAGTTGCTCCCTTTAACATTTAGCTGGGTACATAATGTGCTATATTTGAATATCCATCCATCCATTTTCCAACCCGCTGAATCCGACCACAGGGTCACGGGGGTCTGCTGGAGCCAATCCCAGCCAACACAGGGCACAAGGCAGGAACCAATCCCGGGCAGGGTGCCAACCCACCGCAGGACTATTTGAATATTAATCAAATATTGTTGCACTTTGCTTGAGGAACTAAGTTATGTCAAGCATTGCTGTGTGTGGTATGTTCTCTAAAGTAATTCAAAGTACAGTGCATTCAGTTGGTAGGAAAATTAAATGAATAGAAAATCTCATTCCATTGTGCATTCCAAGGACGCATCAAATTCTGATGTTCTTGAACTGGTTATCACTTCACACATACTGTATACTTTTTGTTTTATATTAATTTTTTATATTTCCTGATGCTGACTATGGGCAAGGTCGTGGGGTCCAGAGGCTGTGGGGCATCTGTTGGTGAAGAAAGATTCACGAATCTTGACTTTGCTGACGATGCTATGATCTTCGCAGAGTCAATGGAGGCTCGGATCAGGGCGCTCGAGAGACTGAGCGAGGAGTCTGAGTGTCTGGGCTTGCAAGTGTCCGGGAAAAAAAACAAGATCCAGGCCTTTAATGACCTCTTGGGCACAGCTATCAGCAGTGTGTCTGTCTGTGGAGAGAGTGTCGACGTTGTTGAGAGCTTTACTTACCTTGGCAGTGACATTCATGTCTCTGGTGACTCTTCCTATGAAGTCAGTAGATGGATTGGGATAGCATGGGGGGTCATGAGGTTGCTGGAAAGGGGTGTGTGGCACTCCTGATATCTATGCAAAAGGACGAAGGTCCAAGTCTTTAGAGTCCTGGTGCTTCCTGTCTTGCTAAATGGTTGCGAGACATGGACGCTATCCAGTGACCTGACATGAAGACTGGACTCCTTAGGTACTGTGTCTTTTTGGAGAATCCTTGGGTACCATTGGTTTGACTTTGTGTCAAATGAGAGGTTGCTCATGGAGTCCCAAATGAAGTCCATTACCTGCATTGTAAGGGAGCGTCAGTTACGGCACCACGGCCATGTGGCGCGTTTCCCTGAAGGTGATCCAGCTCGTAGGATCCTCATTGTTGGGGATCCAAGTGGCTGGACCAGACCAAGGGGTCGCCCACGTAACACCTGAGTGCAGAAGATAGAGGGTCATTTCCGGAGGGTGGGACTGGACTGCGTGTCTGCCTGGGGGGTTGCCAACCGGGATCCCGAGCAATTTCGTCGTGTAGTGGGTGCGGCAACGCATTGTACCAGTGCATGCTCCCCAACTTGACTTGACTTGATGCTGACTATACTGTACTGTATGTCATTACTCATTTCATACTACAGTCACAGACTCAAAGTGCTGCTGGGCCTTTAAGTATGTGTGTGTATTCAGGAATGAAGGAAGACCTACGGCTGCCATAAGGCACCCAGGGATTTGGCCATAAAACTTTGTACAGGCATTCCTTATTCCTGAGCTAGTTCCAGAGAAGTCCTAACAGTAGGCCAACACTGAGTTTGTAGTCAACTAAGCAGGTAGGATAAAGACTCGATTGGCCTGGCCTAATTATAGCAATAAAAGAGCAAGATAAAGTGTGGGAGGTGAATGGGGGTGATATTTTGGGCAAGTGGACCAGCTGCTGGATAGACATACTGTAGACTAAGCACTTAAAGTTTTATATCCTGTTTATTTATCACTTTCTTTTCTTCCACTGTTTACCATTCCTTTGTGTGCTTTTTCATCTTTACCACTGTTGCTTTCATAAAGAACTTCCTTTTGCCAACTTTTTCCCTGGGCAGTGTGATAAACAGAGTTGCCAACATCACTATATTTAAAGTTATGATTTTGGCTTTCATCAAAACAAGGCTCTATTTTCTTTAAGCTGCAGTTAGCTTTTTTTCAATCTGCCATGGTTCATACTATTACCACCAGTGCTCCTAATTTTACACTGAGAAAATTAAAAGTTGTGTGACAGTCCGATTGAACTGAAATGTTGAAGGTGACCAAGGTGACATTGTACATGTTGCTGCAGTATAATGATGTCATATCAGGCCTCACATGCTTAGTCCCGATTGTCTCCTCCTGTGTTTATTTTCTTTTTTATTAATTTATTAAAAGCATATAACATTCCATACAATCAAGTCAAACTTAGCAAAACAAAACTCAAATCAACTCCCCCCATGAGAAAGAGAAGAAGGCCAACCAAGGTTGTGGTTGATGTGTTCCTTTTCTGTGTCACAGTAGTCTGATATCTATCATGAGATATTTAAAATGAAATGTAATAAATATGCAGAATATATGAAAAAATATAAAAGAATTCTGTAAGCAAGTATACCCATTATATTAAAATGCAATATCTATTGCTAATCACTCACGTTAAAATAAAAGGAAAATAATAAAATTTCTTTGGAATTATAGTTGAAAATTCTTTGGCTAAATCAGGCAGCTATATAAATGTAATGAATTATTATTATTATTATATAAAATAAAAAATATGAATTAACTGAATTAGTCAGTATTTCATTTCTTGATACACATACTTCATTATACTTGCATTTATTACACTATTAATTGAGATTTACTCTCAGAAGCCATCGCAACCAAGCAAATGGTATCAGTTAGATTTATTTCACTGACCTAAAAAGTGTCAAAGGGCCCTTTTTCCCACAATAGCCAACATGGATTAATTCTTTCTACTGTTCTGTTCTAAGCTTTAAGCATTTGTTTGTTTTTTTAAGAGGAGACGTGTGCTTTCTCTTGACTAGCATTTGAAGTCTATGTGGTACTTTAAGCATAAGAGATGGATCTAAGCATTACGTGAAAAGAAAAAGTTGTTTTGGGAACTGCACTCCTTTTTTATTGTCATGGGACTGGCAGTCCCCATTTTCAGCATAAGTTTAATTTAACTCAGTAAATGGCACTATTTGCATGTTTATATGGAATTAGGATAATGTAGGATAGTGTCTTCTACTATGATTTGTACTTGTAGATTGGAGTCCACAGTTCGCACTGCTGCCCCACTGCCCCAGGAGACTAGGCTTAAATCAGCCTGATCACTGTGTCTGGGTACTTTGGTTTTCCTCCATCCTCCTAAAGAAATGCAGGTTAGATCAATGGGTTACTCAATATTTGTATACACAAGGGAGTTTGCCCTGTGATTAACTCCATACTCATGTGTGATTGGGTTGTGTCTGTAGATGTTTAAAAAAGCTAAATCAGATCAATATTTGTTGTTACCACTCATTGTCTATAGAACTACATAAGTTCTCTTAAGTACACTGTAATACAGTTTTGTAAGAAGATCTGCTAGTTTATTCCAAGCATCTTGAAGGACATGCTACAGTTCTTCTTCAGACTTTGTCTCGTTTGCTTGTATCAATGCAGGCACTTCCAGAGATGTTAAAATTGGGCTTTATGAAGGCCATACTTTCTGTGTCCTTTTTGCTGAGGATACCTCTTTATCACCTTGGTCATGTGTCTGGGCTCATTATCTTGATTCAGAATGAAGTTGGGTCCATTCAGGGCCATCTCTGATGGTATGGTGTGATGGATATGGATATGTTGTACAGAACCTCTCAGTTTTGAGGATTCTATTAATTCTGACCAGATCATCAACTCTTTTTGCAGAAATGCACCCCCAGACCTGCACAGAACCTCCACCATACATCACTGTTGGCCGCAGGTACTCATCCACGTACCATTCTTCAACTCTTCGGCAGACAAACTGCCTACTATTAGAGCCAAAAATTTGTAATTTTCCAGAGAACCTGGTGCCATTTTTCTGCATCCCAGTCCTATGTTTTTGTATGTAAGCGAGTTTCTTAGCTTTGCTTCTATGTGGAGGAATTGCTTTTTGGTAACAACTCTTCCATGAACACAGCTTTTGTCAAGTCTTCTTGGGTTTGCAGAAGAGTATACTTGGGTTCCATTGGTTTCTTGGAGTTAACTGCTGATCTGAGTACCTCTAGTCTAATACGCTCAGTTTCTGTGGCTGACCACTGTGTTTCTGGTCTTCAACATTGTCCATTTTCTTGTGTCCTACAAGAGTTTGGCAGCACATCTTGAAACTCCTACTTTCTTTAACAAATACAGAAAATTTCTCTGTAACATTAATTTTTTGGAAAATGAATGGTTACAAATCTGAAATTTCTTTCTTTCTACTGATGCACTAAAGCAGCAGACAAAAAATAAACATCTAAGGCAAACTTTATTAAAAAAAAAAACTTGGGTGCTTAAGACTTTTGCTTCATTTGTTCGATTATGTTGAGAGGCTTTCTTTTTATCGGTGAAAACGAGGTCATTGCGGCAGTGAAATAGCAACACTCATTATCATAAAATTTATCATGCAATTCATCTCTGCAAAATTAATAGAATGCTTTCACTTTTTTTTTCAGTTTCTTATTTAGAAGGCAGCTTAAATATTTGGCTTTGCTGGTAGTAATTTTTTATGGTTGATACTTAACCGCTGCACGCAAAGCAAATAATCCTAATTTTAGCCCCAGAAACCATAATCTTCTGTCTGTTGATATTAAATGCAAAAGTATTAACTATTTTCTCTTTTTCTCCATAAGGCAGAGGCAAATTCAATGGAACTGCCAGCCCCTGGCCTACTCCTAAAATTAAATCATAAATGATTGATGATCACTATAATCAGGAAGCCCTGCACAATTACAAAGCAAGTTTATTCCTTTCCTCTTTTTAGCTCTCAAAGTGCACACAATCTAAAAGACTCTGAGCACATTACATTTCATAAAAGATTTACAAGAGTCGGGTTTTTACTTCTTTTTCATGTTATTATTTTTTTGAATGTCATGGAGTGTGAATGGCATGAACTTAATGCACAAGCGAATGTATTATAGGAGACATTGATAAATCACAGTAAGCTCTTTTAGTCTTTCAGATTGCTTTGCTATATCCTGCAGGTTTTTAATTTACACACTGAACTTTCAGAAAAACACTTCTAATGTTAAGCTCTGGAGAGTAATAGTATATTTCTTTTCACTATGCTAGTTTAACAAGTATGTGGAATGAAAAAAAAAAACAAATTACAATAGGAATTCAAGTCACACAGGAGTTGAAGATTTAACTTTAAACTGTAATTAGAACTATGGAAAATAATTTTGTATTTAGTAATGTAGAAGCCAAAGAAAAAACTATTGTTAGAAATATCCAATGATCTGTCCCTTCATTTTTTTAATTACTTTTTCATTGTTGGCAACCTATCCAAGCCTGAATGGCAGCAAGGCAGCAGCCAGCGCTGGATACAATGCCTCACAAAGTAATGAAGCACAGACTCATGCCAATAGCAGGGCGATGCAGCTATGAATTATACTAGAGGGTGAACCTATTTTTGAGATAACTCACTTTATCCTCATGCTGCCCTCCTGTACGAAAAGGAAAATGTGCTTGTTGCAACACTGTTTTGTAAATATAGGGACATGTTGCTTCCCCTGTTGTTTCTGGCATGCCTCTAAGTTACAGAAGATTACAGACTGCTCATGACAGGAAATGTTAAAATATTTCCATACATAACAAATATTGTTGTTAAAGATCAGTAATGGGAGTCTAGAAAGTGCAGATTATAGGGCACAAGAGAATTACTGGTGTTGGTAGCCAAATGAAGATATGTTTTATACAGCATTACAGTCAGTGCAAGTGACTTTGACATGAAAGCTGAAGGAGGAGTAAGGCATAAAAATCTGATTGTCAGTCTATGATCTGTAATAGCATGTTATATGACAACCATCCAGCTTCTCTACAGTTAATACTTAGTAGTACATTACATTTAACCTAGCATGCTATAGTATAATCTTTCTGTCACCAGTCTGATCCTGATTTAAAAACTAGGAACTGGGGGGTCTCAGTGTGTGGCCTAACTGCATGAATATTTACTGTACTGTAAGTTGTGTTTTAGTGTTCATACAATACATGGTGTATTGAAGATGACAGATATTACTCTTGAGGAGCACAACAAAGCATCATAAAAAGCCTGCTTACAGCTAGGGCTTTTTATGCCAACACTGGACGGATGAAGTAAAAGTTCCCTAGTATGAGTTAGGCTGTTAGATATGCACACCAGTGTAAGAAGAATGCATGAATGTTTAAGCTTCCACTGATGCTTCTATTTCCTTAAAGATATATTAAAGCACAGAAACTAATGTAGCTATATAATTTTCAGACAACTGCAAAACAACATTTATTCACGCATTTAGTAACCATCTTATGCAACTTAAGGACACAGATTGATGATTCCAGTCCCACCAGGATCAGAATATGCCCTGCCAGTACATCCCAATTTGTACACACCCCCAGTGACAATTAATGTTCACCGATTACTTTAACCTGCATGTCATTAGGATGTACTGTAGTATGAAAACTGGAGAAGCCAGATGAGAACACAAGGTGACAACAAGAGAACTTACAATTGCCATTGAAGCATTGCTTGGTGCTGACACTCTGGAGCTGTGAGGCGGGAAAGCTAACCTCATCAAAACTGTGCCACCAAAAAAATAAAAATAAAAATAAGACTGTTAACATTTAATTTTGGAAGTGGTGCAACGTGGCCATTTTTAACTGATGTTACTAAAAAGTCACAGAGCTTTCCTGTGACTTCTAGAGTGTCTGCACCCTATTTCCAGATATTCGCTTATAGGGTAAAGCACCACAGATAACTCCTAAATGCCCTTTTTTTTCAAAAGGAATTACACCCTCATTATTCCAGTCTTGGAGCTTCCTCCCACCTGAAAGGTAATTATTTTAAAGTAAATCAAGTGTCACACATGTGTACAGTGATCCCTCGCTATATCGCGCTTCGCCTTTCGCGGCTTCACTCCATCGCGGATTTTATATGTAAGCATATTTAAATATATATCGCGGATTTTTTGCTGGTTCGCGGATTTCTGCGGACAATGGGTTTTTTAATTTCTGGTACATGCTTCCTCAGTTGGTTTGCCCAGTTAATTTCATACAAGGGACGCTATTGGCAGATGGCTGAGAAGCTAGATTGCTTACTTTTCTCTCTCTCTTGCGCTGACTATCTGTGATCCTGACATATGGGGATTGAGCAGGGGGGGCTGTTCGCACACCTAGACGATACGGACGCTCGTCTAAAAATGCTGAAAGATTATCTTCACATTGCTATCTTTTGTGCAGCTGCTTCCTGAAACGACATGCTGCACAGTGCTTCTCGTACTTAAAAGCTCGAAGGGCACGTATTGATTTTTGACTGAAAAACAAACTCTGTCTCTCTCTCTCTCTCTCTCTCTCTCTCTCCCTGCTCCTGACGGAGGGGGTGTGAGCTGCCGCCTTCAACAGCTTTGTGCCGCGGTGCTTCGCATACTTAAAAGCCAAACAGCCCTATTGATTTGTTTGCTAGAGATTGTTTTCTCTATCTATGTGACATTCTGTGCTCCTGACACGCACTTCTTTGAAGAGGAAGATATGTTTGCATTCTTTTAATTGTGAGACAGAACTGTCATCTCTGTCTTGTCATGGAGCACAGTTTAAACTTTTGAAAAAGAGACAAATGTTTGTTTGCAGTGTTTGAATAACGTTCCTGTCTCTCTACAACCTCCTGTGTTTCTGCGCAAATCTGTGACCCAAGCATGACAATATAAAAATAACCATATAAACATATGGTTTCTACTTCGCGGATTTTCTTATTTTGATGGAGGAGGGATTACTGTACCTGAGACTCGCCTTCCAAGCCCATCAGAAGTAAGCACTACCACTCCGGGACACGAGGGGGCATTGTCACTGATGGTATCATCTCTTCTTTCTCCTACAGCCCCGAGAAACTGCCCAATGAGGGCACTCTGACTTTGCCCCTTCCTGTCCAGCCACTGTAAAGCCGAGGCACACCCAGCAGGGGTTGTCTCATTCCAGAGAGCCGGGACGCCAGCCTGAATATTGACCACTCTATAGAGCTTTGAACCACCTTCGATCTAGCTTGACCAACTTGCTTTGTTTATTTGTAATTATTGGCACCATTGAGTGCCTTTTTATTTTGGGACTCTGCAGTTATTAAAAGAGGTGACTCAGTTGGTGTCCCAACGTTTCTTTCTGTGGATATTGTGTTCCATCAGTTGGCAACACAAGCAATTGAAAAGGTTTAAAGAGCAAAGGAAATGTTAGGTTATATTGTAAAAAACTATGAAATATAAATCATGGGATATTATGATCTAGCTATATAAAGGCAATATTGAGACAAATTTTGCAGCAAAGTGTAGATATTTGATCGCCAAATGTTAAAAAACAAAAAAAATAAACAACAACACAGAGAAGGATAACCAAGTACATCCACTGACTAAAATGCATGCCCTGCTCTGACAGGCTAAGGGTATTAAGCTGCTAAATTTTTATTTTAACACATTGTTATATGTGTATTTTATTATTTTTTTAATGCAAGGACTGAATATCTTGTTTATTTTTTATTTTGATTTGATTTGACAAAGTTTATTATTGCTTGTTGCTTTTCTTTTTTATTTACACAACGCATGTTGAGGCGATAAATGATCACAATTATCACACCGATGACATCAAGGATGAGACAGTATTTATACAAAATTATCTCAGTATGCCTTATCTCTTGGTGGATTCACATCAAAGAAATCAGTTCTTTTTAGTAGTACTTAGTTTCGTTTTCAAGTAGGCCCAAGTGCTATGTCTGTGCTTCTGGTTTTGACTTTGTTTTGCTCCTGTCGTGTCTTGCCTTATGGTTTTGGTCTGTTTCCAGGTTTTGATCTTATAGTTTTGACACATTGCTTTGTTTCAACTCAGGTTTTTGACCATCTTCTGACACCGTTTTCTTTCTCATAATAATCCTAGGACCCATATTGTCTTCCACACTAGTTGTATTGTTGAAGGGAAAGCCTCGCCCTTTTAAAATTATGTATCTGAAAGAGACATTTGGGCCAGCTCCTGTGTTGGTGCCTAGCAGACTGAATAGTCTCCTCTCATTTGCCAAATTGGTTATGTAATTACATTATTGTGATGACCCTGTTCTGTTCACAATGAGGTGCAGCCTAACGTGGAACACAGCCTAATTATCAATTTGTGCAGTCTTAGCCCTCTTCTTCTGCCAGCTTCTTGTAGAAATTTTTAATATATTCTGTGGCAATGCAGGCTGTGCTATATAAAGTCTCTGTCCCTTGGAGATACCTGCTTTAAATCAAGAATTGGGAATCTTTTGTCACTAATCCAAGAGGCAACTTCTTCACTTATGCCATATATTGAAAGTTTTCTTTTTTCTTTTTGTAAAGGTGACAACTACATTGATCTAGCTATCTGTCTATCTAAATATAATAAAAGTGGAAGCAAAGAAAATGTGTTTGTTAAAATTTTGAGAGCAAAATGTTGATGCAACACCGAAAAACAAGAGCATATTGGTTTTAGTGTCTACACAAGGAAATGATTATTTATTTATGCATATTTATTATAGGAGATCGGAAAGTCAAATCACTGGAGGTAATGTAATAAATAAAGAAAACTCCTTACTCAACAATGTTAACATGTTTCTTGACTAGCCTTCAATGTAGCCTAAGGGTAGCATAATTACAGCTCCTTACATTCAGAGTCCAACTAAAGAACTAAGAAAGTTTGACAGTATGAGTTTTTGTTAGGGAACACATCTACATAAAATAAAAATCCACCTACAGCTGTCTGCTTTGGTAGTAAAAGGGCATGAGTGCTGTAACAATGCATTATTTATTCCTGGTTATAGAGAAATGTCAGGTGTCAGATCTGACGTTACTCCAACTGTGATTCTAATACACTTTCATTCAGTATTCTGAGAGTAGATTCAAGTAAAAAAAATGTGCAGGGCTAAATTAGAAAGAAAAACAGGTTCCCTTCCACAGATGCCTTATGGACAATACTGACAAGAAAAAGTATCCCTGATTATTTCCCTTAGCTGATTATTTTTTTTTATTTTTCTTGCAGTGCAGTTTTATTTTTTACGTAGAATTGATAACATAACATGTTATTGTAATATAACCGACTTTATGAAAGCATGTTATAAAAACTTGAATTTAATGTGTGACATGCGGTGTTCAAGCAGTAAGTATTTTCATTTATTGTATTTCTTCAATAAGATTGTTATTCTATTATGCTAAATAATGATACAGCTCACTTAATATCTGATGTGCATACAAGTATTAATATCATTTGTTTCCATCTAACCTTCATGTTGGATAAATCACAGATTACATGCTAAAAAGATATGCAAGGAATCTTTTTATAAAACATTATTACACCATGAATGCACTTGGAAATATCTTGCCATTGACAGTAACATGATTGTACATGATTACTTCTGTTCAAGTGTGTACTAATGTAATAAAAAAGTGAACACATACTGAAGTTATTTCATAAAAAGCAAAATGTAATGCCACACCCTGTAGAATGAAGGCCACACTCTCTTGATTAGTAAGCCAGTCCTAGGTGACCTTGAGCACTTGTATTGTCCTGTAAACCTTACCACAGTCCCTCGAGAGTGCTACTGCTATCTGGGCCAAGCCGTATGCAGTCAAAGCAACAATCAGAATGAAGCTTTCAGTCTGCTTTGACCTTCTAATTCCATTTGCCTAATGCTTTGTACAATAAATGTGTTTCACACTTTCTTTAGCAGGTTACCTTAAAAATCTGTTTTAATACATGTATGCAAAGTGATTCCACAGTAGCCACTTTGCCACTGCCTTAATCTTTTAACACACATTTCTTTCATAGTTAAGAACAGACACCATTCTGTATGAAATTAGTTTCATACTAATATTATATATTATATTATGGACATCTTGATTAAAAGTTAAAAAGTACATATCATAGACCTATTGGCTTTTCATGAAATCCATTGCACAAGTGGTGTGTTCTAATGAAGAAAAAGTAATTTATAATTCCAGCATACCTAACTAGACCTAAAGCTTACTGCTTACCGTTTTTGCAGGAGTAGAGACAATTACTATATTTTACTTCAGTAAGAGCCACAAACTATTCTTATATTCTCAATAACCAACTAATAAATAACTAGTAATTTAACTGCAAAGAAACATTTCAGAATTTCTTATTGCAAACTTTAGCTGTTTCTTGCAGCAGGCACAGTTTATTCACAGGACTGTCCACTGTGCTGGTTTTGGCCTGCATACAAACTCTTCTGACTGTGCCTTTGGCATCTGGCATTGTCTTTATGACTTGACCCCATTACCCAGGAGTTGCGGGGTACACCATCATCAACTATTAAAACAGCATCTCCTGGTTCAAAATTTCTTCTTGGTGTAAGCCATTCTTGAAGTATTACCAAATACTCTATAGACCACCTTTTCCAAAACAAATCGGCCATGTATTGAACTTGCTTTCAGTGTCTTTGAGTATACTGGTCAATTTTAGAAAGAGTCCGAGAAGCATTTTGGGCTGTGTCTTCAGTAACAGTAAATGATTGGCTGTGAGTGCCTCCAAATCATTTATGTCATTTGATGTCTTTGTGAGGGGGTCTGTTTCACACATCGCAGTTTGGAGACTTTCATTGTTGACTGTTTGTTGGTTAAGTATTGAGTTTAGAATCTTTCTTATACTTCAAATTTGTCTTTTCCATACTCCATCTTGATCAGAGGCTGATGGTGGATTGAAAATCCATTTGATTTCTTTCTTTATCATGGCATTGCAGATTTTTGTTTGGTCAAGATTTTTAATTGCTTCATGTATCTCTCCTTCTGCTCCGATAAAGTTTGTTCCATTATCTGTGGGAATAAGTTTAACTTGTCCTCTTCTGCAAATGAATCGACATATGGCATTGATACAAGAATCAGTGTCCAAGCTGTGTGCAATCTCAATGTGTACAGCTCTGATTGTTAGGAAAATGAAAATTACTCCATACCTCTTGACTAGATTTCTCTTTTAACTCAAAAAAGACCAAAAAATCAACTCCAACATTGCAGAAAGGTGGATCATTGGGTAACAAACAAACGTCCGGTAAGTCTGCCATTTTTTGCTCGCCTGCTTTCGCATTGTATCTTCTGTAAGATGCACTCTTTGAAATGATTTTCCTTATAGTTGAGTTTGAAATAAGGTATCCAATATTTCTGGCATAGCTGTGTGAGCATATAATTGCACCCACAATATCCAATTTCTTTATGAATGTGATGCAATATAAAAGAAGAAATATGTGAATGTTTGTAAAGAATTGCAAGATGTTTAGCTTCTTCTGGCATTGTAGCTTTGTTGAGTCTGTCTATGATTCTCAATATTCCCTCTTGCATAGGTCAAATTTAAAGAATTGATTGTTCTTTTTTACAGGAGCATTTTTCTTTGTCGCCATTAATTCTTCTGGACATTCTTGTAGTTGACAGAGACAGATAAGGTCTGTTTCGGCTTTAGCCAAGTCTTCTGAAGAAATCAGAAAGTCAGTTTGTACATTTTCAAGTGTTCTGTGATGAGTGTTCTTTGTTCTTCTGGGCTATTTTCAGATTTACTGACTTTGAGTTGAAATGTCTTTCTTTCATTTTTTAAGTGCAGCAGTCTGTCTTTAAACTTGAGAATCCAAGCCATGGCATTCTTTAAATGTAGTCATTCTGAAAAGTCGGTGATGACTTTATTTACAGGTTCGGTAATCTGTTCTACACTTGTCATATTAACTGCACAGATTTTAATTTCTGGATCATCTTCAGAAAGTGAGCATTCAGTTGATCCGGTCTTTTGGGCCACTCAAGTTCTGGCTTTAATAAGAAACTTGCAACTTGTGATTATGTAGTGCTTTTGAGAAAGCTCTCTGTGTTTAACCCTCTTGATGCTTGATCTGCTGGATTCAGGGCAGATGTGACATACTTCTATTGTGAGGATCATGAATGATCCCTGATCACTGTGATTCTGTTGGCAACAAAGATCTTGAATCGAGTGTTTTCATTTGAAATGTACTTTAGCACTGAGGTGCTGTCAGTCCACAATGTAGGGTGCAGGCATTTGAAGTTCAGCTTTTAGCATCTTGTCCATTCTGACTACTACAATGGGTGCTGTTAGATCTAGTCTTGGAATTGTGATATGCTTCAGTGGTGCAACTCTTGACCTCCCCATAAAGAGTGAACAGTGTTTTTCAACTCTTTCGCTGGACAAGAAAAGATATGTGACAGAGTCATATCCATCTTCAATGGTATCTGCAAAATGGTACATTTGAGCTGACTTTATGTTTCCAAACCATGCAGGTTTGATGCACCTGTTCACACTGTAGTTTGCTAGTAATTGTAAGTCATCCACCCATTTTTTACATTTCTGAATGTGTTTGAGTTCCACTTTTTCATCTTACCCACATTTTTTTTGCAGAAGATAAGCTTTGCTGGCAGTATAGTGGTGGGTGCTAAAAATCTAAGTGGGTCATAAACTGAGTTAACAAAAGACAGAATACCATGCCTTGTAGCAAGCTTGTTTTGTAACTTTATTTGAAATTTGAAACTGTCCACTTCTGTGCATCACTGGACGCTGAGGGCATGTTCTGTTGGGGGCAAACTATGCTCAAGTCTAAATCCTGTTGTTGAAGAGCTCTGTCTTCTTCAGGAATAGACAATAAACCTGCTCTGCTGTTACTCACCCACTTAGTCAGATGGAATCCCCCTTCTAATCATAAACCTTGGAGATCTTTTGCCAGCTTTATAGCTTGCTCTTCTGTTGCAAGTGACTTTAAGCAGTCATGTACTGTACATAGAAAATATTGAGCACAGTGTTAACGGCTTCCTCAGGAAATGTATCTCTGGCGTCTTCAGGTGTTCTACGCAAAGCATAAGAAGCACAACTGGGTGAAGAAGTAGCACCAAAAAAATGTACTGCCATTTTAAATTGTTCCAAGTCTTTACTTAGGTTACCTTCAGGCCAACACAAAAAATGTAAAAGATCAGTGTCTTTATCTGAAACTTTAACTTGGTAAAACATTGATTTATTTTCTGCCATTATTGCCACTGGCTTCTCTCTGAATCTTGTAAGGATGACAATGAGTGTGTTACCTAAGTTGGGACCTTCCAGCAGTTGTGCATTAAGTGAAGCCCCTGGTAGGTGGCAGTGCAATCAAAGACCACTCGAATCTTATTTATTCTTTGGATGATACACACCATGATGGGGAATGTACCACACCCTGCCTTCATTACGATTCAGGCTTTCTTTGGGTACCTTGACAGTATAAACCTTCCCAGTAATGTCTCTCATGAAAGCCTTATGGTCTTTGTGGAAACCTGAATTTTTGCTCACTTTTCTTTTGAGCCCAATAGCACACTGTTCAGCAATGCAATGATTGTTTGGCATTTTAAGTGTTTCATCTTTTAAAGGCAGGTTTAAACAATAGTGGCCTACCAGTCTAGCAGATTCTGAGGCTATGCACATGTACTTGATGTCCTCCCATCACATTTCTTCCTACTCTTCACAGTTGCGCTCTGGAAAGTCTGAATTGTCCTTTTGGTGCAACATTTCTTCTATTTCTGTTATTGGCACATAATTTATTGAATGTTTAGGCACCTTACCACTGTGCTTTGCAAAGTCATCTATTTCCTTATATGGCCCACCAACCATCCATCCAAGTGTAGTCTTCTCAGCATGGGGTCCACCTTCTCTGTTAGGTATGATTCGCCACAGCTTGAAGACCTTGGGGTTGTTGATACTTATTAAAAGAACAACTTCAGAATCTATGAATGGTAGACGTACCTTCTCAGGGTATGTCCACCTCTTGATGTCTTCCTACTGAGGAATATTTTCTCTGTCCACAGGAATAGAGACCTGTGTATAGACTTTTGTCAGATCAATATATGCATTACCATTGAGACCACAGACTTGCAAATCTGGTAGAATAGAACATTTGGTTAGCATTTTTTAATCATTGTCATCATTTCTCATAGTTTTGAGGAATACTTGAACTCTTCTCCCATCTTCTCCCAACTGCCTCTGAAGTTTTTCAGTACAAATTGTTACTGTACTACCTGGATGTATAAAAGTGTATGTTTCTACATACGTTTCGCTCTTCTTAGATTTTACCATAACTGGGACCACATACAGTGCATATTCTTCTCCAGCCCCAGTAAGAGCACAGATTCCATTTTCAGTTTCCTCCTCATTGGATATAGCTTTAGTGGATGTTGCCCCATCCTCTTTTTTGATATGCAGGATGTCTGGGTACTGGGTACGAACAGATCTGACATTTCATTATTTTCTTTACAATTCTTACAGAGATGCCCCTGTTTGAGACAACAAAAGCATAAACCTATAGATTTTAGAAAGTCAATTTTGTCTTTATGTGGCAATTCTTTGATTTTATTACATCTGCAAGAACATGTTTGTGAAGGCAAAATACACAAGGTTTCTTAAATGCGCAGGCAGCTGTTGCAAGCCTTTTGACCAATGTGTCCTGAATCCCCTTTTCAGCAGCATCAGTGAATCATGTAGCAAAAGTACTCCCTTTCTGGCCACTCTTCCTGGGGAAACTTTCCCATGTCTGTCTTACCTTTTTTCTCCTTGGGTATATGGCTTTCATAGGCTATACGGTGTGCGAGATGCAACAGTTTATTAACCTGTGTGAAAGATGAATGTTCTCTTCGTTCCCTTGTACTAATCCTTGTCTAAGAAGTTAAGCAGAAGTAAGCTTTAAAAAACATGCTTTGCTGAGCAAACAGAAAAATATTTGTCCAAAGGACTCAAGGTCTAAGCATTCCACACTGCGACTGCCTTATCACGTTTTCCCTTAGTTTACATCTGAACGGCATAACAAAGGGGCCAAGAAATCAAGTTGCAAAAGGGGCGTTGGAGGGGCTCAAGGATTATGTATAATAAAGTGTCGACTGTTGCATTTCATAATGATATTAAATCATGCATTCTAGGGGTATAAAAACTTGCCCCACCCAACAGACAGGGTTCAGAAGAGCCCTGACGCTGTCAAGTAATATTGATTGCCTGTTTTTCTGAAACCTGCTCACTGTGACGATGAGAAAATAAAGCTGTTATATGACCACACCTGCTGTCTTGTCTGGTGTCTTCGTCCACACCTGTCAGGGTAGAAAGTTAACTAGGTCCACAAGTTGGGTGCTTCAGCTTTCATTTTTCTCTATATCACAAGCTGTATCTACCCACTTGCGGAGCTTTGAGAGTATAATATGAATATTTGCCTTGTTGTCAAATTCTTGTCCATCTCTCATGTTATACTGTACATGAAGTTCATACAGCTAGTTAGAAATGCTGCATAATCTCTCTGACTTGCTCCATCATCTGATTTTATTTGCGGCCACTTCATTGCTTTCTCTAGATATGCACCAGCTATCTGTATCTAGTTTCCATAATAGCTTCCAAGCTACTTCCTAGCCTTTTTATAGCCTTCCTCTGTTGGTAGGAACTTACAGCTTTTAACAATTTCACGTGGTGAACCTGTAGTAAATTGCGCTAAATAATTTAATTTATTTTGTGGGTCCTCCAACACATGTCCTATAGCACGATCAAATGCCCTGACAAAGTCTGTATAGGTCAATGGGTCACCATGAAATAAAGGGACCTGTCTGTGTGGTACTTCAGTACATGATGCAGGAGATTCATCTTGCTTATCTTTTTGTTGGGCTAGCATTCTAGTGACTTCAGCGACTGCCATCTGGCTCTCAGTTTTCTTCTGCATGAGGTCACATATATCCCACAAATCCTGCCTGAAACTGTGAGTGTCGGGCCCTGAGGCAGTCGTTAATCTCTCTTTCCTGTCTGTTTTGTACTTGAGCTCTTGAAGCCTTTGTAGAATTCTATCAAGTTCCAACCATTCAAGTAAGACTGCCAAAGAAGTTGCTGGTGCCACAGAGTTTAACTGGGACATAAAGGCACATTTATTGTCGAGAACTCGCTTCAACTAAGAGGTTTGTGGGACTCTAGATTCCGTGTGATCTTGACTTTGCATTTCTAAACCTTTGAATTGATTAACAAGCTGTTCATTAGGTCGACTTATTAAAAAATCATTTGTATCATTAAGCCATGGTGTAGTAACAAGACTAAATTTATTCCAAATCCTAGAGTTATCTGTGAACGTTTGGCTCAGTTTTTAAATTGTGTGTTCTTTATTTAGCAAGGATAATATTCTTCCATTCAGGTGTTAGACCTGACCACGCATCTTGTGAAAGATTTCCAACAGCTGCGCTATCTTGATAAAATTTGCAAGATTGTCTTTAAGGCTTTCAATTTCAGTCATAAGATTGTAAAGCTGATCTTGCCTTTTCTTTATATGATCTTTAAGATCCTTAAGCACATTCTCTGGCTTTGAGTCCATTATCAAATCACTCCCTGTAACTTCACTGGAGCTCTGCTGGGACATTTTACAACAGCAGTCTGACAGTGCATTTTCAGGCAAACAGCTTCTTAGCAACAGCTACATCACAATTGGGACGCTTCACCAACACAGATGAGTCAAGCTTCCTTTTCTCAGGCAAAAACATAAGCAATCATCTGCAATGTCTTTATATTCTAACACAGTCTTTTAAATCCTCTTAAATTCAGGTATGGCAACTTGCTTTCAGTTCCTATCATGCATAAATAGTTGACAAGCCCTCAGATGGTAGTTTCCAGTTCAAAGTCTTCCGATGACAGTTTTCTGATGAAAAATGTAGTTGCATTTATCCCAAATTACCAAAGCTCTGCAACTTTTAGTTCACTTCATAGGATGATTCAAGCAATAGTGTGATGCATGTCCAAATATCTTAATTTGAAAAGTTTTAGTAAAATTTCTAAGCAAAACAGTTTACACAAAAATACAGAAAAAAATTGATATTAAAGAAAAGTTCTGTTTAAGACTAATATATCTTTTTTCATTTCTCTAAGTTTGGTCATACAGTCATACTTGAGGCACGTTAAACACATTCAGAAAACTGTATGACATCTAATATTTGCAGCATACCTAATAGATAGATAGATAGATAGATAGATAGATAGATAGATAGATAGATAGATAGATAGATAGATAGATAGATAGATAGATAGATAGATAGATAGATAGATAGATAGATAGATACTTTATTAATCCCAAGGGGAAATTCACATACTCCAGCAGCAGCATACTGATACAAAAAACAATATTAAATTAAAGAGTAATAAAAATGCAGGTAAAAAACAGACAATAACTTTGAATAATGTTAACGTTTATCCCCCCCGGGTGGAACTGAAGAGTCGCATAGTTTGGGGGAGGAACAATCTCCTCAGTCTGTCTGTGGAGCAGGACAGTGACAACAGTCTGTCGCTGAAGCTGCTCCTCTATCTAGAGATGACACTGTTTAGTGGATGCAGTGGATTCTCCATAATTGATAGGAGCCTGCTCAGCGCCTGTCGCTCTGCCACGGATGTCAAACTGTTCAGCTCCATGCCTATAATAGAGCCTGCCTTCCTCACCAGTTTGTCCAGGCATGAGGCGTCCTTCTTCTTAATGCTGCCTCCCCAGCACACCAGCGCGTAGAAGAGGGCGCTCGCCACAATCGTCTGATAGAACATCTGCAGCATCTTATTGCAGATGTTGAAGGACGCCAGTCTTCTAAGGAGGTATAGCCGGCTCTGACCTCTCTTGCACAAAGAATCAGTATTGGCAGTCCAGTCCAATTTATCATCCAGCTGCACTCCCAGGTATTCATAGGTCTGCACCCTCTGCACACAGTCACCTCTGACGATCAAGGGGTCCATGAGGGGTCTGGGCCTCCTAAAATCCACCACCTTGATTTTGATTTTGCTGGTGTTCAGGTGTAGGTGGTTTGAGTCACACCATTTAACAAAGTCCTTGATGAGGTTCCTATACTCCTCCTCCTGCCCACTCCTGATGCAGCCCACGATAGCAGTGTTGTCAGCGAACTTTTGCATGTGGCAGGACTCTGAGTTGTATTGGAAGTCTAATGTATATAGGCTGAACAGGACCGGAGAAAGTACAGTCCCCTGCGGCGCTCCTGTGTTGCTGACCACAATGTCAGACCTGCAGTTCCCGAGACGCACATACTGAGGTAGAGTAGAGTCAAGAAACATAATTCTTACAGCACCACTGCCTCTGTCCAAGTGGGAGAGTGATCGGTGTAACATATAGATGATGGCATCCTCTGCTCCCACCTTCTCCTGGTATGCGAACTGCAGAGGGTCGAGGGCGTGTTGGACCTGTGGCCTAAGGTGGTGAAGCAGCAGCCTCTCCATGGTCTTCATCACATGTGACGTCAGAGCGACAGGCCGGAAGTCGTTCAGCTCACTAGGACGTGATACCTTTGGGACTGGGGTGATGCAAGATGTTTTCCAAAGCCTTGGGACTCTCCCCTGTTCCAGGCTCAGGTTGAAGATGCACTGTAGAGGACTCCCCAGCTTCAATGCACAGGCCTTCAACAGTCGTGGCGATACTCCATCTGGACCCGCTGCTTTGCTGGCACAAAGTCTCCTCAACTCTCTGCTTACCTGGGCTGCTGTAATTGTGGGTGGAGGGAAACTGTCTCCTATGCTGGTATCAGCAGAAGGATGGGTGAAAGGTGCTCCGAGGTGAGAGTGAGTTAGGGTGGTCAAACCTGTTAAGGAAGTTGTTCATTTGGTTTGCTCTCTTCACGTCTCTCTCGATGGTGGAACCCCGCTTCGAGCTGCAGCCAGTGATGATCTTCATCCCATCCCACACTTCCTTCATGCTGTTATTTTGCAACTTCTGCTCCAGCTTTCTCCTGTACTGCTCCTTCGCCGCCCTAAGCTGGACTCTGAGTTCCTTCTGCACTGTATGCATCTTTAACGTTTGCATACAGTAAGTCAATAGTCTTATTTTCCCGGGTGTTACAGTCCACATACTGGGAGAAGGCAGGTAATGTTTTGTCCAGCGTCACATGGTTAAAATCTCCAGCGATTAGCACAAGTGCCTCAGGGTGCTATGTTTGTAACTTAGCAACAGCAGAATGGATGATGTCACTCGCTATCTCCACATCCGCCCGAGGAGGGATGTAAACAATAACAACAATGACGTGTCCAAACTCTCTGGGCAAGTAATAGGGACGCAAACTTACAGCCAACAGTTCGATGTCCCTACAGCAAGTGGAGACTTTGATGTTAACATGTCCAGAGTTACACCACCTTGTATTGACATAGAGAGCTAGACCTCCTCCTTTGTGCTTCTCGCAGGTACTTGCATCTCTGTCCGCTCTAACTGTGCTAAACCCGGGTAGCTCCACATTAGCATCTGGGATGGTGGTAGTTAGCCACATTTCACAAAAGCACAACAAACTGTATTCTCTGTAGGTTCTGACATTTTTCACCAGCGCAGCCAGTTCATCGATCTTATTTGATAGTGAGTTCACATTTCCAAGGATCACAGAAGGCACCGAAGGCTTAAAACGCCACTTTCTCACAAGCCGCTTTATTTTTAGCTTAGTGCCGGCTCTGCTGCCATGATACCGCCTTCTTACCTCGTCGGGTAAATAGGGAACCACACCAACACTAGCATTTGTTCTCAGCGCTCGAAGTTGAGTACTTGAATAGAAGAGTCTTGGCGTGTAAAAATCCATGTCCACGTTGTAAAAGTAAGAGTGTCCAGGGAACGAATCCACATAAAAGAAAGTGATAGGAGTGATCAATAAAAAATAATAAAAAAGAGAAAAATAAAAGGTAGAAAAATAAAGTCGTATACAGAGGTGCTGAAAAGGCTGCCACTCTCGGCGGTGCCTGAGTCATAAGAGACCTTATGACTAATAGTCCATGCTAGCAGTAAGCACTGGCTTAATTAACACACTGTTCTAAAGATATAGCTAAGAAAGGACTACCACATGTTAACGTACAGTAGGGTAAAAGGCTATACCATATTCTAGGTAGCTATAAGAAACTGATATTCCATAAAAATTAAACAAACCTATGAATTTAACATCAAACATTAACTTTCTAAGATTGGCTCTTACACAGAAAATCACACTATTATTCCATACCACTTCTAAGTTTGCTTGCTCTTTTTTGCACTGAAGTCAATCAATGTTGTTCTTTGAGCGCCCAACTCCATCCTGGTCTCTTCAGACTCCTTACAGTCCTTCCAATCGATACCTTACACAGTCCTTTTTTATTCATACCATCATACTGCACATGACACTGGAAATCCTTCCACACTTGTATGCCAAGGAGAGGCAACAGCAGTTACCTGCTTTGTTCCATTCTCTCCTAATCTGCCATTTTTAGAAAATCCTTTGCAATATAGTGAAATGTTGCATGTACATGTAATAGATGACCTCTACTTAAACTGGCTGCCCCAACAAAGAAGAACAACAAGCAATAAAAATACTTTTGAATACCAAAGGAATACCTGTTTCAGAGATTCACAGAAAATGGCAGAAAATTCAGAATAACTTAATTAATTTAAAAGTCAGCAAGTGTGAAAACTAATTCACAAGTACAGGATCTGATCTGTTAAATAAACATCATAACAAATCTCAGATATACAGAAATGTACATTTTAAAAAATGCCTTCAATGAGAACTACACAGAAAAATGTATTCTTCCATCCATCCATTTTCCAACCCGCTGAATCCAAACACAGGGTCACGGGGGTCTGCTGGAGCCAATCCCAGCCAACACAGGGCACAAGGCAGGAACCAATCCCGGGCAGGGTGCCAACCCACCGCAGGACACATACAAACACCAAGCAAACACTAGGGCCAATTTAGAATCACCAATCCACCTAACCTGCATGTCTTTGGACTGTGGGAGGAAACCGGAGTGCCCGGAGGAAACCCACGCAGACACGGGGAGAACATGCAAACTCAACGCAGGGAGGACCCGCGAAGCGAACCCAGGTCCCCAGGTCTCCCAACTGTGAGGCAGCAGCGCTACCCACTGCGCCACCGTGCCGCCCAATGTATTCTTTAAAATAAAAATAAACAATCAGTACATAAAGTTAATATTTGAAGGGATGTTGGAGATGTTTTTTCTGGGGGGAATGGTCATACTTTGACACTCTGATCCATGTTTCATGATACAGTACTAGATAGGGTTGGAGGAAAGCTGAGTGGAGCCAAGTAGAGAATTATCCTTAATGAAAACTTGCTCTAGAGTGCTCTTGACCTCCAACTGGTCAGAAGGTTCACCTTCCAACAGGACAATGGTCCTAAGCACAAAACAAAGACAATGCAGGTTTGCCTTAGGGTCAACTCTATGAATGTTCTTGAGGGGCCCAGCCAGAACCCAGACTTCAATCCAGTTGAACATTTCTAGAGAGACCTGAAAAGATCTGCCCACTGATGGTCTCCATCCAACCTGGTAAATCTTAAAAGTATCTCCAGAAAAGAAAGGGAGAAAATCCCCAAAGCCAGGTGTGCAAAGCTTGCCACGTCATAACCGAGAAGACTCCATGCCTTAATTACTGCCAGAGGTGCATCAACGAAATACTGAATATTTGTGTCAGTTTATTTATTTATTTTTATTTTTAATACATTTGCAAAAATTCCTACAGTCCTGCTTTTACTTTGTCATTCTGGGGCATTGAGAGTTGTTTGTTGAGGGAAAAATGAATTTAAATGATGTTAACACAAGGCTGCAACATAACAAAATGTATAACAAGTGAAGAGTCTGTACTTTCTGTATGACAAAGAATCCCAGTAATTCTCTATACTTTATCGAGAAAGCAGAAAAGGTTTAACAGATGTTGGTATTAGAATAGCATTAACAAATTCCTTCCAAATTATAAAAAAAATCTTGAAATCGATGCTCACAGAGAGATTTTAATTATTTCCAGTTTACAATAATAATATAATTTTCCCTTTGAGCTATGGGAGTGTCAGTTTGAATTCTTTCAGTTAAGCAAAATGAGTCTCTGAGCCAGCAACATGTTGGAAGATAGCATAATGACAGGTGTTACTGGAAATATTGCTGTTAAAACATTTGGAGTAATTTTAGATCCCATACTGTCTAACACAACTTTGCTCATTCATACGAGGTCAATCAAAAGTTGACAACCAACCTGAGAGCATGTCTTGAGACAGTGGAAAGAAACCAAAGACTGTTGTGGAATGCTCATTGATAAAGAGAGAAAAACATGAGTTTTCTACTCCAAATGTTGATCAAAAAAGGATCTATCAGGCTGCAACTATGTCCACTGTGAAATGATGCTATCCCAAACTGTAAACCTACACTTTGAAAGTTAGAAATTTACAATCTATCTCAAATTTGCACAAGGCTAGTCTCATGTCAACATTGCACACATGCAGAAAAAAGCACCTGAATAGGACATCAGCCTGTTTCAGTGCACATTCATTGACACAGCCACAGTCTCTCATCCAGGGCTAACTTAGGATATCCAGCTGTCCTAACACACATTTGGAATTTGGGAAGGGAATTGGAGTTCCTGTAAAATAAACTCATACATGAGGAGAAGCCACAGACTCCACACAGGTAATAACTGGGTATTTGAACCCAGTCTCCTGAAGCCGTGAGGCAGTAGCACTAAACGCAGCACTGCATGTTTGTCAGTCATCTTCATGCCACTGTACAACTAAACACAGCAGCATCTGAGGGAAATTAATTAAATAAAGGCTCTACTCCTTAGGCTCAAAACTAAATAGGGTGTAACTATTAAAGCCAAGGTGAAAGACAGCACATGCTAGGTCCCTGCTTCAAATCATAATATAACATTCCCAAACCCACATAATCAGTCTCAAGAGTGCTGAGGGTAATGTGAAATCTATTACCCACATATTTGTATAGAATCTTTGATAGCAAGAAATAGCATTAACCTTGTAAAACAGGAGAAAAATCAAATATTTATTGACCAATGTTCACAATGTGTCAATTAACAGACTCCGGTCCATAAATCTTTGGAATGTGTGATAAAGTAGCACTATCCAGAGATAACTCTTAAAGACATCGTATTAGCAAGACAACAGCACTAACCACTGTACTGACACAATGGCTGGGAATGAAATACTAAATTTAAAATACATTTCAAGAGAGCATATATTATATAGGAAGAATGGCCGAACAAGCAAATGCTACATTGAAAAGGTCAAAGACAAATGTTGATTAAAATTACCCAGAAACAGAAAATGATAAATGACATGGAGACTAAATCTTTTCCACTGCAAAAAAAAACTGCTATTGTGTTTATTGATTGCTATAAACTCTCCTAGTTTGTTTGTGTGTATATCTGAGAGTGTTAACTGACTGACTGCCTAGTTGTACTCAATAGACAGCCTTCGGGTCCAGTAACGCTAAGAAACTTTCAAAAATTATGATAACTATAATTAGTTTATTGAATGTTTAATGTAATCTGACTATTGTGGGTAAAAGAGCAACTACAAAACTAATATGGTGTAAGGCACACTATTCCAGAATGGCAACTTGAAGTAAAAATAAAGATTGTAAAGTGGTCAAAAAATATATTTCCTAACTCTGAGCTCTTGCACACAGCTTTAAGAAATCAATTCATCTTACAGTTGCATTCCTTCAAATGGAGAAAAAAAAAATGATTGCTTTCTGTAACCATCAACCTTGCACTGAAAACTAATATCTCTAAATATAACAGTAAACTAAAGTGCTATCACAGTATAGTTTCCTAGAGTCTAAATTACAGATTAAGTGGTTGATTTACTGAAAGTGCAGGTTTCCAGTAATAAAAAGTAAAGGCATTATCTGTCAAGGTGCTGTTTTTACTTGTCTAGGATGTGGTGACAGCTTTAATCTACAACGTTAGAAGCCCACACAGTAATCTAAAGTTCCAAAATATGATGGTGAATCACTGTCACAGGCTGAAAATAAGATTTCTGTTTCACTAAAGGGAGCACCCTTTTAAATATGGTGCTCCTGTTTTTCAATGGCATACAGAAGGTAACCAGAGTTTAGCAGCTCTTAACACCATGTCTTGTTTGTAATGATTAAGCAGAAAGGAATGGGTGAAACAAAAACAAAAAACACACTTCCACAAACTAACACCACAAATAATACTATATTAATAGACAATAAATAATTCAACTAGAAACACATTTAAAACTATTAGGAAACAAAATGAATAAGCAGAGATCAGGTGAAGAAAAAAAATCAATAATTTAAAACTAATTAATACTTTCAAAAAATGAACAAGAGGAGACAAAGGATGAAGAAATAAACTAGAATAAAGAAACATCTGAAAAAAAAATTACTTAAAGCAAGTAAGTAAACGAAGAAGCTGTTTAAGAAAAGCTATTAATAGACAAAACCGCCAAACAAAATTCTAAACATAACACCCCAATGAAAGAAACAAAAGTCTGAATTAATAACCTATTTAACTTGTGAATATTAATTAGTACTCATTGAGAACTCAAACAAAATTTAAAAAAAAATAATACAAAACAAGTTGAGCAAGTTTAAGTCAAAAAATGGAAATTCTAAACTTTAACACAGCGTTTTTTTTTTTAAATTATTAAAGGCCTACTTACAAATCAGGAGGCAAAGGCCTATGGCGAGGATATTTATTGAGTCGTTCTCAGGTGACTGCACAACTAATTACTGCAGCACCTGAAAGAAACTGATCAACTAGATTTAGAGGCTATCCAACAGAATCATGAGACCTGAGGCTATGTTTAGTTATTAACATAAACCTGAGACTATGAATTTGTTCTTCACCCAGAACTGACTGCTACTATGCTTCACTTCTCTATTAGAGGATGTCTCATCTTCTTTTATTTCTACCCCCAGGTGACAGGATAGAGCAAAAATGAAATGCAAATAAGGGAAGCAGGAAATAAACATTTATTCACTGAATATAGTGTTAACATTCTTAAATTATCTCAATGTGTCAGAAACAGAAGAAAAAGCAAATTGATGTGGCAAATCACCAATACAACCTGAATAATTTTAGAAGCTGTCATAGATGATGGTGGCCAACACAGCCGATGTCTGTGGCATTCAGTCTCTTAAGATTACATTGTTGCGTTTCAAGGCATGGGTCTTCTTGGGGCTGTTTTGTTCATTCTTCTCACTCTTCCTGCTTCTCCTTCTTCTAGTTCTCCTTCTTCAAGATGATTTTTAACAGCTTGTCAGGGCCAAGGTGAAAATCCCAAGCCCCTTTCTGTCCAATGTCATTTCAACAGATCATAAAAGCACACGTTCAAAAGTGTGCATGCACAAAATTAACCAGTGGTTCAAAGGTTTCACTTTTATGCACATGAATATTCTAGAAAATTGACCAACATTTTAACATTTAATGTTCTAACCTTTCACAATTCTAGACTTAATTATTGTACTGGTAAGTTTAATTTTTTCAGGTTTTAGCTTCTAAAATCATCTTTCTGCCAGATATTTCTTGTTCTATGTGGTTATCTACTGTTACTTATATCTGTATTCAAGTAAAACAAAGTAAAAATAGTAAAAGTCACAGTTCTATGCTACACTTATCATGCAAAAATGCCTAACTTTAAATGACAGAAAAAAAGAAATTTAAATCATAATTTCACGTTCTTGACTATAACAAAATCATTTTCCCTTCAATTAAACTCAGAATACCAGACAAAAATTAAAGTCAAGAAAAGAAAGTAAAGCTCTGCCAAGTCATCCATCATCTGTTTAGTTTTTATCCAAAATACTTGTTAAAGCATGCCACCATCTTTTATAGTGACAACGGAAGACATCACAAGTTGTGATATACATGACCAGAAATGGGTAAACTTTAAGGCTACAGCTATGGAATTCAATAAGAAAATGGCAGAACAAGTGAGAAAAGAAAGTGGTGATAGGTAAAATAATATATTAAAAATTATTAAGCATGGAAAAAATGTAATCTAGCACTTAATATTTTTGAGAAATATTATATATAATTCTAAATAAGAAATACAACAGTAATTAACAATATTAAAAAATGAAACTGGGACACTGAAAGAGAAAAAGAAAGTGCAAACAAAAATAACACATTCTTTTTGGATAAACACAAAACAGTAAAAATATGTTCAAAAGAACCTAAAACACTTAAAACATAAACACAACATGTCAAACTAGACAAAGTCTGCCAATCACAATAAAACTGTTGCAAAAAGGATAGCACTCTTAGACAGTGAAGGATAATGCTAACTATTTTAATCACAATTAAACATGCTTTATTATGTTCCTTAGAATGCAAAATATTGTTCAACAAAAATGTTTGAGCACTAGTATTCATATATTTGAGTACAGTGAAAATGTAAATGAAATGGGAAATTGTACTGTATATTTATATCACAGGATTGCAACAAAAAAAACAACCCTGTTTACTAAAGGATAAAATATGAAGAAACCACAGGATAGATTGGAAACTATGTTTGAAACGTTAATACAGAAATGACTAAACATCAAGGCTAATATGTTTTATTAGCAATCAACTCTCTCCTCTTTGTTGGGCCACAAGATATTGCTATGAAAGACTACAATCAAAATGTCACTCTTGTGTTGCCTCTTCAGCATATATTGATTACTATTCATCTGCATTGCCGTTCAAGTTTCTTTTGTCCAATTTAGTGTAGATGGCTCTGTGAAAAAGACTCTAGACTAAAACTAATTACATTGAACAGAATAGCAGCTCCATTCATTGGCAACATTACATTAAGGGATTCAAACAAATTTCCCTGTTGACCTCACGGCAGGATTACCTGAAATGTCTTTCAATGCTTAAAACGCTCTGGTTTGAGCCTTCATACATACTCCATTGAGTTTTTACTTCTAAAAACGTTGCTCAGTAAATTCTCATTCAAATTTGTACTAAGTTCTCCCTAAAGTGCTATCAACTGAATTGAATTCAGTTTATTTTTGCATAGTGCTGTTCACCGACTACATAATCATAGGATTTAAAATTACCCCTAAAACAGAAATCACCAATCTCTTCATATGTTATGGAACCAACACACAATGGTCATGCCTAGAAAGGACATCGGAACCTAAAGTAACGCAGACCACCCAATTGTGCCGTCTTTGACTGACTCAAAAACACAGTAAGGTTTTTAGAGGAAGGACCAGGGGCCTCACGTATAAATGGTACACACACACAAAAATGTTGCATGTGCAATATTTCCGCACTCACATCAAGATGTACAAAAACAACTTGGCATAAAGCTACACACATTTTCATGGCAGCATAAGACTCGGTTTTGTAAATGGGTAGCACCCAGTGTCAAAGCAGTGCTACTGTTTCTGTGCGCTTTCCTTTTCTGTTTCATATTCGCATCCGTGATGCGGGCTTTATCAAATGCATTGAAATTAATTGCATATCATTTACAAATTTAAGGCACTTGATTGTAATCAGTCTGTTACAATTTAATGGTCCACGGAATGCCCAAACTATTCCAACTACAATGGAAGATGTTAGAAGATATCGCAAATAGAAAAATTAGAAGAGAACGCATATTTATACATCATATTGACTTCTTGTCTCATGATGATGACTGGCTTCTAAGTCAATTTAGATTTCCAAGAGCTATCCTCTTGGAGCTGTGTGCTGTTAGAATACTAGAATGTATATCATATCATTTTTATGGTGAAATGCATTGAACTATGTATATTACATTTTACAGGTAAATTGTTAACTTCATTTAAATAGTGTATACTATTAATTAAAAATGTGCGGCCATGGTGGTGAGAAGAAAGCGCTGCTGCCTCTCAGTAAGGAGGTCACATCCCAGGTGTTCCCTGCCCGGAGTTTGTATGTTTTCCTGGTGGGTTTTGTCCTTGTGCTTTAGTTTCCTTCCAAAAGCATGCAGGGAAGGAGATTTGGTAATGCTAAATTGACGACAGTGTATATGTGTGCTTGTATTCATCCTGCGATGAACTGGCGCCCCATCCAGAGATTCCTCCTGTCTCGTGCTCAGTGCTTGATGGGATTGGCACGACCCTGGATGGATGGATGAAATAACATGTATAACGAATATTTTTCAATGTTCCTTAAATGTTTTGAAGAATCGACATTCTAAGCTTACAGCAGGATTTACATTTATTACAGACACTTGTTGTGTGGCAATTTCTTATGTGAAGAAAGAAAACAGAAGGACAGGAATTGGGGGTTGGTAAGTTCCCAGGACACTTTGCCACACTATCTCTAAAAAGTGACTGCAATAGCAGCTATACGTTCAGAGCAGAGAACATTTATGGCAGTTGTGACAAGGTTCCAAAAGGCTAGAATGAGTATCCCACTGGTTGAATTGAAAAAATGTGTAAATGTTCAATTTGTGAGCTGGTGGCTGGGGACACAGACACAGAATTCAATGAGTGTTCTTCTGAGTGGGCTTTCTTTATTGCAGTCATGCTTTCTTTATCAAGCATACCAAACCCCAGTTCCTATTCTTCCATTTTCTTTCCACACATAAATGTCATTGTGATAGTAAACTAGCTATAAATTTAGAACACTGAGTGTTCAGAAATTCTAAGGAACTTTGAAAAATCTTTGTTATACATGTTTAGTTATTCCATGCAGGATCACGCTCGCCACAGCAAGCATCATGTCTGAGGCAGGAACAATCCCCTGACGGAGCGCTACCTCATTGTAGGGTGAATATGAGCACACACATAAAATAGTGGTGTCAATTTTGCATTACCAAATCCCCTAACCTGCATGATTTTGGAAGGAAACCAAAGCACAGTGAGGAAACACTCCATGAAAACATAATGCATAATGCAAAAAGTTTTGCTCTTGTTCAGGAATTTTCTACAACAAAATGAATCCCATAATCTATAACCTTGGGTATAAAAAAAAAACAAAAAAAGAACACACACATTGCCAGGGGCACTTCAGGGAAGCAAATAAATAAATTAAAGAAAAACACCAAACATTGCAACAATGAGAGCATTACCAAGAGGAATAAGGCCCACCTCTTCCAGTATTACATTTTTAGTTAACACTAGAATTACCAAAGCCTACAAAAAACTTGTTTTGTTATACTTGCACCTTTTGTGAAAGTGTTTATTTGATACTTGGATTTCAGGCTTCACACATTATACACTTTATGTCTACATTTTGTCATTTATTACTAAAACATGTAAAACGTTTCTGTTTTAACAATGTATTTAAATAGATTTTTGTAGACATGTAACACACATGAAATGTATGCATTCCAAATGATGATATATTATTTACTCCAACACAAACACTGAGCACTGAAAATCTTCTTTGCAAATTGCGACAGTCGGGGTGGAATGGGATAGCAGGTTGCTTGCTGTTTGTGTTGATCGACACATTTACAAGACAGGAATCAAAGGCAATATATAGCAAATGGGGGGGGGGGGTGTTTAGGTAGGTGTAAGAAGGTTATATGTAATTTATTTTCTCCCTTTGTGGATTTCTAGCTATAAATATATATACAGTTAGGTCCATAAATATTTGGACAGAGACAACTTTTTTCTAATTTTGGTTCTGTACATTACCACAATGAATTGTAAATGAAACAACTCAGATGCAGTTGAAGTGCAGACTTTCAGCTTTAATACAGTGGGGTGAACAAAACGATTGCATAAAAATGTGAGGCAACTAAAGCATTTTTTTAACACAATCCCTTCATTTCAGGGGCTCAAAAGTAATTGGATAAATTAAATAACTGGAAATAAAATGTTCATTTCTAATACTTGGTTGAAAACCCTTTGCTGGCAATGACAGCCTGAAGTCGTGAACTCATGGACATCACCAGATGCTGGGTTTCCTCCTTTTTAATGCTCTGCCAGGCCTTTACTGCAGCGGCTTTCAGTTGCTGTTTGTTTGTGGGCCTTTCTGTCTGAAGTTTAGTCTTCAACAAGTGAAATGCATGCTCAATTGGGTTAAGATCAGGTGACTGACTTGGCCATTCAAGAATTTTCCACTTCTTTGCTTTAATAAACTCCTGGGTTGCTTTGGCTGTATGTTTTGGGTCATTGTCCATCTGTATCATGAAACGCCACCCAATCAATTTGACTGCATTTAGCTGGACTTGAACAGACGGTATGTCTCTGAACACCTCAGAATTTATTCGGCTGCTTCTGTCCTGTGTCACATCATCAATAAACACTAGTGTCCCAGTGCCACTGGCAGCCATGCACGCCCAAGCCATCACACTGCCTCCACCATGTTTTACAGATGATGTGGTATGCTTTGGATAATGAGCTGTTCCACGCCTTCTCCATACTTTCTTCTTGCCATCATTCTGGTAGAGGTTGATCTTGGTTTCATCTGTCCAAAGAATGTTTTTCCAGAACTGTGCTGGCTTTTTTAGATGTTCTTTACAATCTAGCCTTTCTACTCTTGAGTCTTATGAGTGGCTTGCACCTTGCAGTGCACCCTCTGTATTTACATTCATTTAGTCTTCTCTTTATGGTAGACTTGGATATCGATATGCCTACCCCCTGGAGAGTGTTGTTCACTTGGTTGGCTGTTGTGAAGGGGTTTCTCTTCGCCATGGAAATGATTCTGCGATCATCCACCACTGTTGTCTTCCATGGACGTCCAGGTTTTTTTGCGTTGCTGAGTTCACCAGTGCTTGCTTTCTTTCTCAGGATGTACCAAACTGTAGATTTTGCCACTCGTAATATTGTAGCAATTTCTCGGATGTGTTTTTTCTGTTTTTGTAGCTTAAGGATGGCTTCTTTCACCTGCATGGAGAGCTCCTTTGACCGCATGTTGTCTGTTCACAGCAAAATCTTCCACATGCAAGCACCACACCTCAAATCAACTCCAGGCCTTTTATCTGCTTAATTGATAATGACATAACGATGTACTTGCCCACACCTGCCCTTGAAATAGCCTTTGAGTTAATTGTCCAATAACTTTTGAGCCCCTGAAATGAAGGGACTGTGTTAAAAAATGTTTTAGTTGCCTCACATTTTTATGCAATCATTTTGTTCACCCCACTGAATTAAAGCTGAAAGTCTGCACTTCAACTGTATCTGAGTTGTTTCATTTAAAATTCATTGTGGTAATGTACAGAACCAAAATTAGAAAAAAGTTGTCTCTGTCCAAATATTTATGGACCTAACTGTAGTCACAGACATGCACATAGGGAACAGCTTAACACTAGAATTACCAGAGTCTACGAAAAAACTCGTAGATCCAGCCCACCTTAAAACCATTCGCACCTCTCCGCCAGCATCCTTTGTCCTCTAAAATTGCCGATAAAAACAAGCTGCAAATAGCCGGCTATTCCATCCCCCCACCGACTTAGAACGTGCACGAACTTCTCCCAGCTCATGCCTTGATTGATTATCTGGGAGTGAAGTGGAGTTTTAGAGTGGAAATAATAGATTGTTATTTGGAACACACACACTTCATGTGTGTTCCGTTTCTACAGTAATCTGTGTAAACACATTGTTAAAACAGAAACTTTTTCATATTTTAGTAATAAATGTTACAAAATGTAGGCATAAACTATAGAATGTGTGAAGCAGCATGAAGTCCAAACATCAAATAAACACTTTCACAAAAGGTTCGGGAACAATACAACAGCTTCCGTGGTGTAGCGGTAAGATTTGCTGTCTCAGAGCACAGCAAGCTTACTGTCCATCAGAAATCTGAGTTCAATTCCCCGTTGAGGAGAAAGAGTTCTTTTTTTTTCTTTTTAACCTGAAACGGACATAAAATTTATAAATTGGTATGTACTGTCAGTTAATGAGATCGTTATATTTTCATGTGGGATGCTCCTTTTAAAATATTTTTTAACAATTGAGACTGCAATTAACATGAACAAGTGTCCCTATAACTGTTATTTTTAAGATCCATAACACACAGACAGACAGAGCACTATGTAATAGAGAGACAGACAGGCAGAAAAGTCACTAGATATATAAATAAACAGGGAAGGCACATGTACTGAAAGAAAAAAAAGATCAACATGTGCATTGATCCTGCTGCACTGAATAAGCTCACGCGCTCTAACATTCCCCCCCCCCATCTGACTCTAAGTAACAGCGCAAGTACAGACGCAAACCAAGTGTATGTGTGTACTGTATAATATTTACAAAAAGAGCAGCTTACTACTGAAAACGGCAAATATTGGATCGAGTGGGGATCGAACCGGTGACTCTTGATCACACTTGGTTTGCATCTGTACTTGTGCTGTTTCTTAGAGTCAGATCGGGGGTGGGGGGGAGGGGGGGATGTTAGAGCGCGTGAGCTTATTCAGTGCTGCAGGATCAACGCACATGTTGATCTTTTTTTTCTTTCAGTAATAGCGCCAACATAAATCCACACCCGATCTGACTCTGTTCGTTTTCAAATAATATTGCATTAGTGCAATGATGTTTTCACATATATTGTCTCTTTCTTTCAGGTATGTAATAGGAACCACAGCATAGAGAGAAGCGTGTACATTGTAACAGGTACACACGTTGTAAATGTAGGAAAGACTATCCTTGCGTGTGTGAACAGTTAACATTTGAATCTGATGATTGCATATAGTGCTGAACTTACTGCTCTGTACTATTCTATCCTCTGCATGTCCTGGAGTACAAAAGAAACACCATACAGCAACATGTGGGGACTGGCAAGATCGGGGAAAAAAAACACGCAGTCACTGATTACAAACCGCAAGATGTTATGCGAATGAATATGAATAATATGAATAATGTTGCATCCGTGCCACAAAGTTTTCCGAAATGTACTATACAGGTCATAAAACGAATAATTCCAAATATCATATATACCTACGTCTGTGTTGTTTTGTTTTTTTGACATCATACACCATAAGGTGCACACTAATTCAGCATGAGCAGGAACACTCAATAAAACTGAATAAAAAAAAATCAAGTGACGGTGAGATACGAAGAACGCAGATTCGCCAGCATTTGTGTGTCAGCTTTTATCCATCCTGATGAGAGAATGTCCAGTTCCATTGTCTCAAAACACCACTCACATCTCCAGTTATTCCGTTTCAAATGAAAAATTACAGCATCAGATCCCTGGGTGGTGTGTGCGGTAGTATGTATCGTGATTGTGATTTAGAGAGAATAAAAGTTAAAAAAAACGGTAACTTTTACAAGTCCTATAAATGCACACTGTGTGTTACAGGCACAAACCAAATGTATGTGTGTACTGTATAATATTAACAAAAGGAGCAGCTCACTACTGAAAACGGCAAATATAGGAGTGAGTGGGGATCAAACCAGGGACTCTTGATTACAAGTCAGTAAATCTTACCGCTACGCCACGGAAACTATTGTATCATCCTTGAACCTTTTGTAAAAGTGTTTACTTGATTTTTGGACTTCAGGCTTCATACACTACATAGTTTATGCCTACATTTTCTCATTTACTACTAAAATATGAAAAACGTTTCTTTTTTAAAAATGTGTTTACACGGATTACTGTAGAAATGGAACACACATGAAATGCGTGTATTCCAAATAGCGATCTATTATTTCCACTCTAAAACTTAAGCACTTCAGTCACTCCCAGATAATCAAGCAAGGCATGAGCTGGGAAAACTTAGTGAACGTTCTGCGACGGTGGGGGATGGAATAGCTGGCTGCTTGCTGCTCGTGTTAATCGGCACATTTAGAAGAAAAAGGAGAGGTGAGAACGGTTTTAAGGTGGGCCGGATCTACGAGTTTTTTCGCAGACTCTGGTAATTCTAGTGTTAAGGGCATGAATGACTGTAATACTCTACTGAGACATAAGGTGGCACTGTGCAATAACATTCTCTCTTCTTCCTCTGTAGAAAGGAAGATTGACATTATTTCACCTATGACGTCACTTCCTCCCAGAATGCCTCTTATATCAAAGTGATGCCATCTTGAGAGTCTGACTAAGAACAACAGGAAGACTAAACGTTTATGCGCATTTAACACACTTTTTTCACATCTTTCTGGCATTTAACTTATAGGGTTAGCCCCAAAACATTTCTTTGTGTTTGTATCTTTACTATATATATAGTAAGGATTGAGTGTAACTCAAGGGTTAGCTAAATGTAACTTAAAGCTGAAAGCGCAAGAGGCCTCTGCCTCATCTTACAGAAGATACCAACATAATTTTCCAAGGTTAGAATGAGGTAAATGAGTAACGAAGACCCAACCAGAAAGCGGAGTTAAGCTGATGGGAAAGATTAATAGGACAATCCACAAAACATGCCTTTTAACGAAGTGGTGTTCAGACTAATGGGAGAATCGATATGAGTCAGAAATTACTGGTCACATAAGTTGATTGGAGGAGATAATAAAGTTCTGCATATTTTTGAGTCAGATGATGTGATGTATTAGATGAGGTAATGGGAATTAGAAAAATTATAAAAGCAGATGAATTGTTTAATTGATTGCTTGCTAAATGGACTGACATATTTGTGCATAACTGTGCAAATGAAGAAATGTTCTGCATTTTCATCTGAGCTCAGTGACTGCCTTCTTTGGAGATAAAGGGAAGTTTTTTCCACAACACCAGTCGCATGACTAAATAAAATGGGGTACTAGTAGATTCTATGGTCATCCACCTCCAACATCTATAAGTATAGGACCTCTGCTCTGCTGTGCACAGGACACGATCTCTGTGTCATGGATTTTAGACCAGGCCAAGAGACTGTAAGACTAAAAAAGAAAACACTTGATTTGGAAATCAGTGATTTTGGTTTAGCGTTGAGTGACACTATATATTATTAAATATTTTAGCAATGTATTTTTTTAAATAAAACATGGACAAGTTAAGGTATGAAAAATCAAAAAAGAGATCTTCTTAATAACGTTTTTGTTTCCCCTAGACAACGATGAGATCAGAAATAAATAAAATGGACACATTTTCTTCTGCCTCATGCTTCTGAGAATATGATTACAAAACTGCAGTCTGTATTAGTTGCTCTGATTTACTTTGATGTGTTCTAATTAGATCACTCTTAGAAGAAAAGGCAGACAGTATGATATAGTGGTTAAGAGTTTGGATTTCAAACCTTAAGGTTGTGGGTTCACATTCCACTACTGACATTGTGTGACCATGAGAAAGCCATTTCATCTTCATGTGCTCCAAATTGGGAACCAGTTGTATCTCAGATGATATAACTCACTTTGGATAATGACACCAGTCCAATAAGTAAAAAATATGAAGTTTTGAAAGCGATTAAAACAAGACTAGAAAGAGATCTCACAAAATATAACATGTTTTTCAAAACAAATTCTCCTTTTTGACTCCATTTGTATCTTGTGTCTCCTTTTTGTCTAAAGCTATGTTTGCTAAAGAATTTTAGGAGAAACATCTGTGACATAGATCATTCTTAAATGAAACATAATTTAGAACCTCTTTTAAGTCTCATGAGCCATCAAAGATCAACCTTTAAGCAGTAAAATTTTCCTTGAGTGCAACTCATTACATACATAAACACACAAATTATGTTAAACACTCAATAAGACAGAATATTGCAGTGATTAACATAAACAAAGCACTTAACAGAAAAAGAGGAAAACAAAAATCTCCAAAAATCTCACAGTTCTGATTACAGAGGCCAACTGCCTGTCCACCCCCTCCTGGTTCTTCAAACAATATAATAAGTACTTGTCATAAAGACACACAAAACCATAAAATGAAGATGCACTTACTTGCTGCATGACTATCTTCTAACAAAAGTAACATGAACACAAATATCTCCCCATCCATCCATCTTCCATTCAGTAATTACTGTTTTATCTGAGTACAGCTCGATCCTATAGTAAAACAATTTTAGGCCTGTCATAGTTTCAGAGTTCGTATATCTTGCAGATAGGGAAAAAAACATTTGCAGAATACAATATGAATCTAGAATAACAAAGTAAATCTCCAAATTCAGGAGATTTTTGAAGCACTTGTTTTTACTTTATAAACTGTAAGAAAAATAAATCAAAGAAATGTGCAGAATTAATGTGTATTATGGGGTTCAAGAGAAATATTTGGTTATCAAGATGTGTTACAGCAATGTGTATCATCTAGGAATCTCACAAATTAAAATAATAGCAAATAGTGATTGCCAAATGAGAACCGAGATATAAACAAATGTAATAAAATATTGCAACACCTCACAAAAAACCAGCAAAGCCTGCAGTTGTATAGCTTCATCCCTGGAAAGACTTTGATGTACTATTTAACCTCAGTTTCTTGTTCAGTTTCTCTTAGGTAAATAAAATTACATTTAAACAGATAACTATGTTAATGTTCATTACGAGTCTGAAGACAGCTACAGTGCTTCAAAATGTATTAGAACCACATTACACATTTTGTTATATTGCAGACTCATTTACAACTATTTTTTTCCTTAACAAGCAACACTCAATACAACAGAATGAAAAAGCGAAAAAGCAAGATTTTAGGAATTTTTGAAAATTAGTTAAATAAAATAAAAAATGTGAACTATCCCATTGACACAAGTATTCAGACCCTCTACTCAGTATGTCTTTGAAGCACTTTTGGCAGCCTTTACAGCCTCGACTTTTCTTGGGTTTGACACCTGGATTTAGGGATTTTCTGCCACTGCTCTTTGCAAATCCTTTCAACCTCCGTCAGGTTGGATGGAGACCATCAGTGGATTACTATTTTTAGGTCTCTCCAAAGATATTTGATTGGGTTCAGGTCTGGGATCTGTCTAAGTCACTCAAGAACATTCACAGAGTTGTTCCTAAGACACTCCTGTGATGTCTTTGCTTTGTGCTTAGGATTGCTGTTATTTTGGAAGGGAAACCCAGTCTGAGTTCCAAAGTGCTCTAGAGCAGGTTTTCATTGGGATATCACTGAACTTTAGTTCATTCAGCTCTCCCACAACCCTGATTAGTCTCCCAGTCCTTGCTGCTTCACTGTTTGAATGGTATTGTGAAGTTGATGAGCAGTGTCTGGTTTCCTGCAGACATGATGCTTAGATTTGAGGCCGAACAGTTCAATCTTGGTTTCATCACACCAAAGAATTTTGTTTCTCTTAGTCTGAAAGCCCATTAGGTGCCTTTTTGCAAACTCCAAGCAGGCTTCCATGTGTCGTCTGGCTACTCTGCCGTAAAACACAGATTTGTTGAGTGTTGCAGAGATGGTTATGCATTCTCCTATAAATAAACTTCCCATTTACTGTTCTTTTCTTCCTGCAATATATTATCAGCATATTCTACAAAATCAAAAAGTATATTCTATTGCCAGGGAAGTAGGAAATGACATTTCATAAAATTACAGTATCTAACAATTTGTGTTGCTTCCCAAACCAAGCTGCATTAAAGGTGAGGGAAAATTTGTGTTATTATTACCTTGTTGTTCCTAGATTTATTAGTGCATGAGTGAGCATGTATGAGCATGAAGGGGGACAGAGTGTTTGGGAGTGCTAAATCATTAGTTAAGTGATCACTAAATTAAAAAGAAATTTCTAGTTCACTGACATTTTTTTAATGTCTGGCAGTATATTTATAGAGGCTTGTACAGAAAAAGGACAGAGTGATCCTGTTTTTAATGTTTTTAATCCATCTATTTTGTGAACATACATTTCAGTGCTAGGTGGTGGAAACAGTGCCTGTCTTAAGAGGGTAGCATAATGCACAAGGCAGGATATGACCTCAGTTGAGGCTAGTTTATCACAATTCAAAGTGCACAATGCACACTCTTGCTCTCGCATATATTGGGTCACACCAGTTTCTCACACCCACGTCCTGATAAGACGATTAGAAGAAACCAGACGATCCAAAGGGGCATAATGGAAATGCATGAACTATAAGTATAATGTGAATGGGTCATAAAAGTTAACACAGGACCCCAGAGCTGAGAAACAGGAGCACAAATCACTACACCCCTGTGTTTCACTTGAAGCCAAACGTGATGTTTAATGTATAATGTAACCTTGTCAGTACAACAATTTATTTCTTGCATGGTCCAAAATCACACAAGAAATGCCTCAATGGGCTTTAACAGGTCTTGTTTTTAACAGCTCCCAGGACTTTACTCCCTAAAAAGAAAAAACTCTTAAGAAAAAAGTCCTTCTGGGGAAAAAAAGGAAGAAATCTTGGGAAAGGCAATTCAGACAGAGACCCCCTTCCAGGTAGGCTGGGCATCCAATAAGTGTCAAAAAAAGAGGTAAATACAATCCACAAAACAGAACACAAGTAAACCTCTTCACAGAGCTAAATGGCCAATCTATCATTACCACGTCAGAAATACAATACAATAGTACAAACTACAAGGAAAATGCAGGAATACATTATACCACTCACTAAATACAGAACTATCACATATCATGATACAGATTTGTTGAACTACATCAAAACACAGTAGAAACTAGTTAACATAAATGAAAAACAACAATGTCTGTCCATCTACGAAACACAGCCAGATTGTAGAAAAAGAGTCAGAGACAAGCCCAACACAGTCACATTTCTGGAGACTTTAGCCAACTAGCCAACAACCTCCCCCTACTGGCCTTTCCAAAGCTGAGTCAGTGGTGGGCCAGCTGATCTGATGAAGGGACCCTTCTACCTCACGTGCTCCTTTAGCTGAGATGACTTTTCCATGGCAGCCAAACAATTTTGTAGTAGAGCAGTGGCACCAATTGCCACTTGAGAATACGAAGAAGAGAAACAAAATAGGTGAGAGTTAATAACATTATTAATTTTCATTTATTCATTTATTCAGTTTATTCAATATTCATTTATGTGATTGGAATATTTTAATTGTAGCGCTGCTGCCTCGCAGTTGGGAGATCTGGGGACCTGGGTTCGATTCCCGGGTCCTCCCTGCGTGGAGTTTGCATGTTCTCCCCGTGTCTGCGTGGGTTTCCTCCGGGCGCTCCGGTTTCCTTCCACATTCCAAAGACATGCAGGTTAGGTGGATTGGCGATTCTAAATTGGCCCTAGTGTGTGCTTGGTGTGTGGGTGTGTTTGTGTGTGTCCTGCGGTGGGTTGGCACCCTGCCCAGGATTGTTTCCTGCCTTGTGCCCTGTGTTGGCTGGGATTGGCTCCAGCAGACCCCCGTGACCCTGTGTTCGGATTCAGCGGGTTGGAAAATGGATGGATGGATGGATGGATAATTTGAATTAAAATTAAAGTGTCAAATAAATGTTGAGCCACCATCAGGAGTGATGGTATTGGAAACAGAAGAGGTCTTTAATGAAAATACTCAATCAAGGAGACACAGGCACGGGGAGCAATGCTCTCTGAGATACTGTGCCTATTATACCTTGGCATTGAGCTGATTATATACAGACAATGTCACTAAAAGCCCTCATGACCATCACAAAGGAGGCTCATAAACAAGAGATGTTTAAGTTGCACATTTAGCCTTGACTTTTAACACATTTATTCAGCATTTGAGTAAGAGGCAAGGTTCTAAACAAGGAACAGAAAACTTGATTAATGATCTAATGTGTAACTTTTTTGTTTTGAAATACAGATACTATAAACATCTTCTTCTATGTGGTTTTAACTGAGCTGAAAATAAATCACAAACAACATCACTTTTTGGGAACATTAGGTCAAGAGTAACTCACAGCTGCTTCAGCCTTATAGTTAATGTGCTTTACTGAAGGGCACTATATTAGTACAAATCAATGTAAAATAATAAGACGAAACCCTCACAAGGGAGCAAAGGATCATTTGTACTGCACAAACTTTAATGCTTCTCAGGGACATATGAGCCCATCAGCCAGTTGAATCATAATATGGTCCTTTTTGTACCCAAAAACAACTAGAATAAAAACCTACAAACCATCTGTAAAAACAAAACAGGTAGGACAATCTTCAGATGATAGATTAGAACATGTTGAAAGATGTCTGCTGATTTCAACAAGATGACTAATAAATTCACCTCTCATGTTCATTTTTCTGAGTTTTGTAAATCCCTTACAAATCAGTGCATGTATGTAAAGTATAAACAAACAGCCCCGTTTTAAGAGAGATATAAAAGTGTTGTAAATGAAGAGAAACGTGAGGTTTGAAAAATATGAAGAAAAGCCTGAAACCAGTAAATGTGAATTCTGCCATTCATTAGAGCAAAAGATGAATAGGAAAAAAAAATTAAGGCTAGTGAGAGTGGATGTCTCTGGTAAGGCCTTTGGTTAATTACTGAGTTCAAACTGAAACACGTCATGTCTACTAATAACTATTTATTTCCCGGCAACCAATAGAATTCAACTGTAGATTTGCAAGACAAGATGAAACAGCAGGCCAAACAGGAACAACCAGGCACATGCCTTTAGCCATAATTCATTATTAAAGGAATTCTTCACCCAAAAATGATAATTTTGCATCCTGTAATTACTCATGTTGTTTGTAGGGATGGTTGAAAAAAACTGATGTAAAATCCCCAAATTTCCCTAATACAAAGGAGACCAAGCTTAACAGACAGCAATCAAAATCAAAATATTCATGAAAAAAGTCTTAAATTACTCAGGTTGCATAATTCATATGTCAAGTATTGTTATGTCACAGTCAGGGTTTGCTGCATGGCCTTTGTTTATGTTTAATTTTTTTTATTATTTCAGTCACATTTTAATTATTACTTCTCACGTGTTTCTATGCATTTGTTGTTAATATTGTTTTATCTATTTATTATTTAATATGTGTGTAATATGTATTTGAGTTGTTTAAATATATTTCTTGTGTCTTGTGGATGGAACCTCAAGAGGCGGAGCCACTTTGATGTCACTACTGTGGTACCACCCTCCGCCTTTATAGTGAGGTTGAGGAGATGGTCCCAGTAGACAGTTATTGAGACTAGTGGAGAAAAGATCATAGTTGTGAGCATTGTATTGGTGTGACTGGGTTTTCTATATTTATTGCTTCTGTTTTTAGATTCTGAGGGCTAAATAACTGATTTAGTCTTGATAGCCTTGTTTGCTGATTTTTCCCTATATTTCCCCTTTCCTGACCGTTTTTATTCTTTGTTTATTTAATACATTCTTTGAAATTAAAGAAAATTGTTTTGTGTTTGATCTACAAGCCATAATGCTTATGACTATTCTATCCCTTGAGTTGTATTTTTGTATTTTAGGGACATTTAAAAATAATTTTGAACTTTTAAAGCCAGTGCCCCTTTCAGGGCCTACTGTATGCAAGTCTGAAAGCCTGCTTTTTGAGTTTGGAGTCTGACTGCCAGGGTTGAGGCCTCAATCTCAGGCTAACCACTAAATTCTGAAATCTTTTCACCCCTTTTCACAATTTTGTGTGCTGGAATTCACAGGTATTTACAGTAGTTGTATAATCACAACATCCCAAGCAAAGACATTTTGGCTAAAGTACTGCTAAATTAAGCAAATCCAGAAATTGCTGTCATACACAAGAGAGTGGTAAATTCAAATGGGCTTTTTTTTTAGTTGACGATATCCTGTGGACTTTTTTTTCTTATCTGTAAGCCATTCCACATGAAAGGGGTTGTGTTATAGCAGAGGTTCCCAAAGTGGTCGATATCGACCCCTTGGGGTCGAAATCGGTTTCCCAGGGGTCGACATAAACGAAAACTGATTTTGGGGGTCGACGAGGTCTAAAAATCGACCCCTATTAATTAACACAAGTTCTTATTTGAAACTTTCAAGATACTGTATAAGTTGTGTTACGTGTACCAACTTGTTATAAGAATGACTAATATTTTAGTAGGAAGTGTCATTGTTGTACTTTTAAAAAACTCAACAAGTCGATAAGCATGCACAAGTTCGTACAAGATGAAAAACTCGGCAAGTCAATAAGCGTGGACAAGTTCGTGCAAGATAATGAGTTCGCGCGTATAAGTTTTTCGGGCACATTTTGACTTGTTCTGTATTTGACGCATATACGCGATTTAACACGAACGAAATCATGATCAAGTTCAAGTCCAAACATGCTCCTGATATTTTACTATATAACAAGCTTGCACTTAGGTTGAAAGTTCATTTGCGTTTTGAAATTCGTTGGAGCTTGAATGATAATACACTCATCTACTAATTTATTTCAAGAGATTACAAAGTGATTACATAGTTAAATAAAGTGAATTAAAATAAAGTGATTGAAAAAGAATTTACAAAGTGCTTAGTTACCTACGCGTGTTTTATTATTGTTTTTTTAAGTAGTTTCTTAAACATATATTTTTTTTTTGATTTGCAAGTTTACTGCGAGTTTTATGATGGCAGACACGAAAAAAAAAATGCAGACAATACAGTTTGGATTACTTGAAGTTTGGATTTATTCCATCTCTATCAAATCAACACTTGCCGATGTGTCTCATATGTGAAAAAGTATTCAGTAACGATGCCATGAAGCCTTCAAAAATGGAGGACCACTTATCAGGAGTACATGCTGACAAAAAAAGTAAGCCCTTGTCATTCTTTCAAGCACTTAAAGAAAAACTAGAGAAAAGGCCATCCATAAGATCGATGTTTGCGTCATCATCTATGCAAGACGTTGATGGTTTACGAGCGTCCTATAATATATCTTTACTAATAGCGAAGTCGGGGAAACCCCACACAATTGGAGAGCAGCTTATTTTACCAGCCATTGCGGAGGTCCTCAACAATGTATTGCACAAGCCCGCAAATGATATTATAAAGAGAATTCCTTTGAGCAATAACACCGTTCAGAGACGAATAGACGAGATGGGTCGCGACGTGGAAAACATTTTATGCAATTTCTTACAGACCAACAGATTCTCTCTCCAGTTGGACGAGTCTACATTACCCGGCAATGAATCTCTGTTGTTAGGATATGTTCGATATATTAAAGATGAAAATATGTGCCAAGAACTGCTTTTTGCTACGTATTTAGAGACTGATACCAGAGGAGAATCGATTTTTCAGGCCGTGGAATGTTTTTTTACCGACAAAGCTATTCCATGGAAGAACATTGTTTCTGTTGCGACTGATGGTGCACCATCTATGGTTGGTCGTCATCGAGGTTTTATAGCTCACTTAAAGCGACAACTGCCTGAGGTACTGGTCATTCACTGCGTGATTCACAGACAGCATTTAGTAGCAAGAAATCTGTGTCCTAGATTGCACCAGTCTTTACAATATGTTATAAATGCTGTCAACAAGATTCGAAGCAATTCTTTGAACTCTCGGTTATTTGTTCAGCTATGTGAGGAAAACGACAAAGTCTTTACTCGGTTACTTCTGCACACTGAAGTTCGCTGGCTATCAAGAGGCTCTTGCTTAGCAAGATTTTCAACTATTTTTGAATCTGTGTTGGAGTTTTTACAAGAAAAAGATCCGAATTTGAAAGAAAATCTGAACAATTGTAAAACAGATATTTATTACTTGACTGATATCTTTGGTATGTTTAGCAAAGTTAATTTGCAGCTGCAGGGTGACGATCTCAACTTGATTAAAACAAAATCAATAATATCGGCCTTTGTGGGTAAACTTATCCTTTATAAACAAAATTTACGCAGAAAAGAATATTCACAGTTTCCGCATTTGTCAAAATTACCAGAAATGCTTCAAGACGATGTTATTTTATCATATGTCACTCACTTGGACGCATTACACAAGGATTTTACTAAGAGGTTTGAGGATCTCTTAAATTTACAAATTCCTCAATGGATAATAAATCCGTACAATATCACAGCCATGGAAGAAGCTAATGTGATAATGCAAGAAGAGTTGATCACCATCAGCACAGACGAGGAGCTTAAGCAGAAGTTCAACCAAGGCTATCAGAAGTTCTGGTTGCAGCGCAACATTGAAACACAGTATCCTGCATTGTGGAACATTGCTGAAAAATACCTTATCGCTTTTCCATCATCATACCTAGTCGAAAAAGGCTTCAGTGTGGTTACAAACATTTTGACAAAACAAAGAAACTGTTTGAAAATCAACGAACGCAGAGATTTAAGGCTGCAACTCACCAATATTGAACCAGATTTAGCTAGATTGGTAGAAAGTCACCAGGTTCATCCATCACACTGAATTTTTTATTTTTTTATCTTTACTTTGCGATTTAAATGTTTTTTTTTTCAAAAAATAATTACCTACTTAAGTATTTTTATGTAATTTATATTAATAATTATTAATTACACTTGATATTTACTGAATTTTATGTCTATTTATTTTGTTAAATTTTGATGAGAAAATGATGTCAAGTTTACTCACTTAACCAACCGCAAAGCTTTTAAATTGGTAAGTATTTTGTATCAATAGGAAAAAAACTAGAGATAGGATTTTTAAAGTAATTTGGTTATGGGGGTCTGAGGTATCAGTTCATTTTGGAAAAGGGGTCTCTTGCCCAAAATAGTTTGGGAATCCCTGTGTTATAGTTTAGCCAGAGTTTTCACCATGGTCTTATTTTGTTCTCATGTGTCTGGTAATTCTGTTGTTTTTTTTATTAATTATTTTGTAATTTGTTATTGAGTATGTTTTGGTTTTTTTCTTGTATCTATTTTGATATTCTTGTTTTTTCATTATTTTGTACTTTTCATTTTATGTTATCAGTACTTGATACTTTTCTTGGTACTGATTTTTTAAATTTTTGATTTGGATTTATTCATTATGTGGTTGATTTCCTCTTTTGAGTTAAAGCATAACAAGTAGCTTAGATTTTTTTCCATTGTTTTGAAATTTCTTGCATTATTGTGAATTATTGGTGCTTTAAACTGTTGTGGATATAATTAATAAATGGCTATAGTGACTAGGACTAAGAAATTTTAAACAAATCAGCAGTCTCAATCAAGATAAAGCCCCACATATTTAAAAAACAATAAGTCACATTTGGAATGGAAAATCTGATATGAGAATATGTCTGAAAGGCAGGGCCATGACTGAGCCTAGAACAAGTCTTGAAATGAAAAATTGACCATGAACAGGGCACATCCTGAAAGCATTCATGTTCAAGGTTATAATAATGTAAAATACATGTACTGTAAAACTGTTCTTTTAATGCTAAGTGTCTAGTAACACTATAGTTAAGGCCCTCATCAGGGCATCATTACTTTTATAAAACAATTTTTTCCATTTGGTTCAATTGACAGATAATTTTAAGTGAAAGGGTAGGTAGCACGGCTACCTCGCAGAAACTAGATTATGGGTTCACATCCCATGGAAAGCGCTTTTTAAATTTTATTTTATTGATATTAAACGAAGAATACAACATTCGATACTATAATACAAACCATAATTCACACCCCCCCCCAAGCCTAAAAAAGAGAATAGAAACTACAACATGAGCAAAAAATGAAGACAGGAGAATGCCCTTTTTCCTGATAAAAATGCTTATTCTTAGATTTAATTAATTACGTCTTGCCATATTTTTAAAGGTTTTGAACAGATCCTCTAAGTGAGAATTTAATTTTTTCCAATTTCAAATAATATATAACATCAGTTACCAACTGACTTAGCAGGTGGGTTGAGATTTTTCAAGTTGAGCACGATAAGTCTATGTGCTAATAGTGTAGTAAGGGCAATTACAGTTTGTTTGTCCTTCTCCACTTTAAGCCCATCTAGGAGTACAATAAACACAGCTTTTAATGGGTTAAGAGGGATTGTGACACCAAGGATGTCTGATAGGCATTCAAAGATTTTTGTCCAGAATGATGTTAATAATAATAATAATAATAATACATTTTATTTATATAGCACCTTTCCCATGCTCAAGGCACTTACAGAATATAAGAAAGAACAGCAGGGTATATAGTATATAGCATTGTACGAACCAGATAAATAAATAAAGAAGATTAAGACAGTGAATTCAGAGAAAAAAAAAAGCCTAACAAACAACATAATTGATGGTCTAGCACACACACACACACACAGATTACATGAGCATCTTGACAGAGACGTAAACTGAGAGAAGGGTAATAAAGTCAAGTAGAGCTAAAAGCCTTCCTGAACAGATGAGTTTTGAGTTGTTTTTTAAAAGAATTCATGGAGTCAGCTGACCTGATTAATTTCGGTAGGTCATTCCAGAGTCTGGGCGCTATACAGCTGAAGGCCTTGTCACCCATGGAGTATAGATTAGTGTGGGGCACAACAAGATTGCCAGAATCAGAGGACCTTAGTGGGCGGGCAGGCACATAGTGATGGAGAAGGTCACTGAAGTAGTTTGGCGCAAGGTTATTTAAGGCTTTGTAGGTTATTAGTAGGATTTTATATTCAATCCTGTAAGACACAGGGAGCCAGTGAAGACGGAGCAGGATGGGTGTTATATGCTCACTGCTGCTGGTCCGTGTAAGGACTCTTGAAGCTGAGTTTTGAATAAGCTGGAGCTGTGATATAAGATTAGAAGGAGCACCTGCCAGTAGGGAATTACAATAATCGATGCGGGATGTGATAAAAGCATGGACAAGTTTCTCAGCATTAGAGAAGGAGAGGAAGGAGCGAACACGGGATATGTTACAGAGGTGAAAGTAAGAAAGTTTCTTAATGTGATTTATGTGGGCAGAATAAGAGAGGGAGGAATCAAAAATGACACCAAGATTCTTTACAGTAGAGGCAGGTCTGATGAGATCACTGCCAAGATGGACTGGGAAGGAGCTCATTTTATTAAGTTGCATTTTATTCCCAATTTGCAGGAGTTCAGTTTTGTTGCAATTTAATTTTAAAGAGTTCTGCTCCATCCAGCTTTTAATTTCACTAAGGCAGGTTGTGAGCTGAGAAAGCTCTGATGAAGTTCCACTTTTAAAATTGAAGTAGAGTTGAGTATCATCTGCATGAAAATGATAACCCAATCCATAGCTATGAATAATATGGCCAAGGGGAACCATGTAAATACAGAAGAGAAGCGGGCTGAGAACAGAGCCCTGAGGAACTCCTTGTGTGACTGGCGCTGAGCTGGATCTGCTGTTGCCAAGACACCCAAAAACATGTGGCCCAGTAAGGCTAGAACTAAATTGCAATGTTCAAATATTGAATCTTGCCCTGGATATATTTTAGACAATTTTAAATTAGGTAAATGTGCTCCATTAAACATTTTATATTGGATGATTGAATGCTCTGTGCTTTTGGAGCTGGAGCATTCTTTGCATGGCTGCCTTCCATTCTGTTTCAGAGATGTTAAGTGAAAGATTCTTTCCCCCGTCATACCCTGAGATCTTTGAAAGGAATAGACTTTTTATATGTAGTTGAGATGCTGTCTGAGCCTTCAAGACTGATCAGTATTGCTTCTGGTTCATTTTAGCAAAGTTTCTGATTTTAAAGTACTGTAAAAATTGTGTCAATGGAAGTAAAATTTGAAGCGTCATTGTTCTTAAGATGCAAAGACATTATTCATATACAATTCTCTAAGTGTTTTAACCCCAGATGTTTTCCAAACATTAAATACCGTGTAAGTTTGAGTGGATAGAAAAAGGTGATTATCATGTAAAGGTGCAACAGATAAGATTCCATATTCTGAGTGAGTGATGAACAGTCAGATTATCAGATTATTTATGATAATTTGTATTTACTGGGGCACAAAGCAGGGCATATAAAGCAGTACAGTAAGTTTTTGTTTTGTGTGTATATATATCAATTTGTGTTGATGTTGTGATCTTTATAGCTTGTATATTTGCTGCCCAGTAATAAAATTGAACGTTAGGTAGTGCCATGCCACCTTCTGCTTTAGGTTGTTGTCAAGTCACCCGTTGGATGCACGGGTGTTTTGAATTCCAAATAAATGAGGTTATGACTGAATCTAATTTCCTAAAGAACAATTTGCTAATGTATTGTGTATGGGGATGTTCTAAAATAGAAATAGAAGCTTGAGAAGGATGTTTATCTTGACAGTATAGATTCTCCTAACTAATGTGAGATGGAGGGTAGACCATCTGCTCACATCTTATTTAATTTTTTTTTTCCATGCAGATAGCAAAATTTTGTTGAAAAAGATCTTTATGTTTACCCCTAGGTATTTGAATTGATCTGCTAAAATAAATAGGTACATTTCTGTCTAATAGTGTGTGCTAGAGAGTTCACTGGAAAAAAAACTCTTTTTATTCAAATTAATTCTTTTGATAGTGCTTTGAGTACTCAGAAAAGCACAATTTAAAGAATTTTTATCAAAATCATTCATAAAAGATAGGAATGAACCAGTTATGGCAACATAACATCCAGGTATCAAAAATGTGGCCAATTGAGAGCAGAGTGCAGGAATTCAAAAACTAAAGTTAACAACAGTCCTCCAAAAATGAACCTTTAGCAGTATTCATTGTAGCTTGAAACATAAGAACAATTTTGTTGAGAACAGATAATTCAGCTCATCAGGTTGTCAATCGCTCTTCAGATGACTTCTGCAAAAAAAAGCTGCCATCTGAACACGCAGAAAGTATTATGATATAAGACACTACTTGGCGGTGGTGGGCTAGCGCCCTGCCTGTGGTTTGTTTCCTTCCTTGTGCCGTGTGTTGGCTGGGATTGGCTCCAGCAGACCCCCGTGACCATGTAGTTAGGATATAGCAGGTTGGATGATGGATGGATGGATGGATGGATGGATGGATGGACACTACTTGGAGACTTGTTCCAGATATCTGAGGTTCTCCTTATAAACAAAATCTGTTTAAACATTGTGCAAAATGTATCTATAAATGCCTTCTATCTCTGCCCATTTATTCTAGTTAAAGAATAGCTTGCACACACTGCAATAATTCCCTTTCTAAATTCTTCATAATGTCACTGGTTAAAAGATTCATCTCCTTTAATCTTCACTTGTGCCTTATACCCTGCAGTCCTAAAATAAGTCTAATCACTCCTGCCTACACATTCTCAACTGTAGTTTTATCTTTCTATAGTGAAGAGATCTAGCTATGCAAAATATTTAAGATGAAGATTCATTAAATCATTGCAGGTTAATTTCTTCTTATTCTGTTTTGGACTAAGCTGTCGACACTGTGAAGATTATATTTTTTAAGTGTGTATTTAAAACAGCTTGCTATGCAATCCAACATTCAACATTACCTTTGTTAATTGCTTAATTGCTCCCTGGATGTAAACTCATCACTGTTCAAATCTGAATTCTAGCCAGGTTCATCAGTACCTATTCGGTTGACTATGGGGTATCTGCCATTTCACTAAGTTTATTGTTATTTGTAAACATGATCAGCATGTTAGCTACATTTTATCAAGGCCGTTTCTTTTAATTAAAAATGAGCTGCATTGACCCCTGAAGGATACCACTTTTAATAAGGTTCCTCGTAACATAACCATTTGCTTTCAACCTTTCAGCCAATTTTGCTCTCTTCTACATACACTTTGAACTCCCTTTTCTTTTACTTTCATCGCTATCCTGAAATGAGGTACATTATCAAATGCTTTCTGAAAATCAAGGTAAACAATATTATATGCTTCTGGTTAAGCACTTTAGTTGCATTCTCATTGAATGCTATCATATTAGTAAAGCTTGAGCTCACTTGTCTAAACCCCTGTCAACAGTTTACTAATGCAACCACACTTGACAGGTGTTGCTCAATCTCCTCTTTAATAACTCTTTTCATTATCTGGTGTTACTCAAAACAGTAGCATTAAAAAATTGTGACTCCAGTCCGATAAATAAGGAAAATATTTCCAAAATGTCTTACTTAAGGACAACTTCAGATCTACTAATTGTGACCCAGTGAGGCCTAATGACATTGTTTATAGTTGGAGTGCAGGCCTTGTCATATTGGCACAGATTGACTAACAGTGTATGTTATCCATGACTGAGTTCCCTTCCTTGTCTGAAAAATGAATGAAAATTTCAGAAGGAAGTTGGTTTTATTATTTTAGATTGACAGACTTTGCTTTATTTATATGTAATGTGCAGTTGATTGCTGCCACCACAATGGTGTATGATATGTCTTCAACTGACACACGCACACTGACTATGCCACAACTGGAAAGAATCGCTGGAAATAAAAAATACATGAATACAGAGTGGCATCATAAAACAGGGAAACAAAAGGAAAGCAAAAAATAAAATCAATTTTAAAACATTAAAAGAGTATCTAAATGAACAAAAAATAAATAAATTTAATCTGCTAAGGATCCTACCATTCGTCTTTATATGACTTTAAGCATAATGGGATGTTAGTATCTTAATCATTTCCAATGATGACACCTGTGTAGAAGCATCTGCTTCCAGTATAATTTATATCCTTCATTTATGCCAATGTTCCTTTTATTTTGTCAGTTATCCGTATACCCCCTGCTACCATTGTTGTGACACAACATCAATCTATGTCATGTTGTACTCGAAAACCTACAGGAGTGCAGATAGTTATGTACAGCACTATAGTTGGGGGAAAATAAAAACGACTCTCTGTTTTCATTTTTGTAAAAAGGCTTGAAATATCAAAAGATATTGAGAGGAATTCTCCCCGATTCTTTTAGTAAGTTGATGTGAATGATAATGATTCTGAACTGATGCAATGGTGGACAGAAAAGAAAAGCTTAAAGACTTATGTCAGAGGGGGACACTTTTACTTTTTTTTTGTGCACTGGGTGGTTCCATTAGGCACCCACTGTTGGGACTAGGGGGGGGTGAGAAGTTAAAAGGCTATCTGTACTTATTAATGGTATTTGCTGTCCTGCAAGAGAATCACTGCTTTGAAGTCTGGCCTTGGTAGAATGTCTGTATTTACCTGGCTTGGAAATATTGGTTTCTAATCAGCATGTCTGTACTTATTAATGGTATTTGCTGTCCTGCAAGGGAATCACTGCTTTGAAGTTTGGCCTTATAAGAATGTCTGTATTTACCTGGCTTGGAAATATTGGTTTCTAATCAGCATATCTGTACGTATTAGTGGTATTTGCTGTCCTGCAAGGGAATCACTGCTTTGAAGTCTGGCCTTGGTAGAATGTCTGTATTTACCTGGCTTGGAAATATTGGTTCCTAATCAGCATATCTGTACTTATTAATGTTTGGTAACCATACATTTTGTTCTGTGTTTTTATTAATTGTTAAACCCAGGCAATTTAGATGTGCCATGGATTAAACTGTTTGTCCAGGACTAACAACAGAGGGGTGAAGTAAATATAAACTGCTGGCCAGCAGAAGGCAGGAGAGGGGGAGTCCACAGGAAACGCTGCCAAGACACTCGGACAGGGCACAGGGGCTCGCAGGCAGACAAGGGTACCTGGCTGGCACGACGTGACGCACAAGGACGGCAACATTTACTTCCAGGGAGGAAGAGACAGCTCCACAAGGAGACGCCAGTTGTGGGTCCAGCGAAAGAGGGAAGCCGCATGAGAGGACCCAGTAAAGCTGACAGACGAGGAATGAGGCGTGCCTAGGTCCCAGCAACACAAGGAGCCCAGAGTGGAAGAAAAAGGAACAACGAAGAGACGCTGACAGGGAGTCAACAATTTGACACAACTTCTGCTGGGGAACAGAGTGCATCCATGAACAATTTAGTGTTGGGGTAACACAGTGCCCAAACTGGACTCTGCACCACTAAAGGTTGTATCCACCAATTCTTGTTTTTACGGACTTTTAGAGTGTGGACTGTGTATTTTCCTTTTACAAAAAAGGAAATTTATTCCTGATATGTTTAGGTTCTCTTATGTTCATTTATCTTTTTAATGTACCTTATATTGTCTTGTACAATAGAACTTACTGTTGCCTTTTCCAGAAATTACTGTTGTGTCTTTCATTGTGTGTTTACTCACCGCCCAATTTAAAGAAACCTGTGTGCTATTATTGGTAAATTTCAGGAGTTCCCAATCTCTTAATAAAACTGGGTGGCGTAGTCGGATATTTTAATAGTGTCTAAGTTAGATTACCTATAAGTGTGACCAGACACCTGTGACACTTACATTTTCTATATCTACATAGGCTTTGTGACTAGGCATCCTGTGTCCTGAACCTTTCATAATTTAATGTGAATGTGCTTGTGTGATTCTAATTCACATTCTATTTGTTGTGAATATTGGTTTTTAACCCTCCTGACAGTGATTTTCTACATTTAAGTATTTTTTCAAAGTTCAATTTTTCATTGCTATTTTTCTTTGTTTCCATGCAGCCATTTTGCATGCAGAGTTGGATAGCAGGTGCTGCCATTCTGTGTATTTTTGCATGGCCACAGCAATGATTTTCACAGTTACTATGGTATGTGCATTGCCAGACAACTGTCATAATAATAATACATTTTTATTATATAGCTGCAACATATTATCTCATCTCTCATATGTGTGGCAGTGGATTGCTGGTCAGTGTTCATATTTATTGATGTTTAAACAAATCTTTTCAGTCCATGTAGCAGTTTTGAAGATATTTTAAGGAATTAGTACTCTTTGATTGTTTTTTTCAACATAAATTTATGTGCAAAGTTTTGTTTGTGTTACTTTTGGCTTCAATTTGGTTTCTGGATTTTGTCCCCCTTCTAAACTGTCTGGCATCTCACTTCAAGCAGAACAACTATCTGATGTCACACTGTTTTAAACTACTAAATATATATACTGTATATACTGTATATCACTTTATGTTTTGTGTAAGTGTGGAATTGAATAATTACATTTGCATAATTATCAGGTTCATTTATATACAGTATGTGGTCCTATATGTGTATTTACCTTTAGCTTACAATATCGCTAGGGCTTTTAGTAATACCTGAGTTGTTTCTCATGAGTTGAAAACTTAAAGAAGTATAATGCTGTAATAAAAAAGGCAAAAATCAAAGTTATCAGGCAAACAGAGTGTTAAAACATGATTCACCGAAAACTCAATGTAGAAGAACCATTATAAATAAATTTCAAGCAGCAAGGATGACACTTGTCCAGAATGGTCAAAACTACTCCTGAGATTGGTACATGAACAATCAATAATTTTAAGCACTTCTAAGGGTAACATCAAAATGAGAAACGAAAGAAAATACAGATTACCAAAAAATCTTATTTTAACACATTTTTAATTTGAAGTGTATCTCTAAAGATGGCAGAGTGATGATGTCACACTTTGCATGGTGTAAATAGTATTGCTATACATATGCAATTAAACTCCAAAAATGTTAATAGAAAAAAAGTAATAGAAGTAACATGCTCTGAGAGCACATTGTGAATAATAATAATAATAATTATAATAATAATTTGAACACAAAACCAGAAATTATTCTTTTTTTTTACATTTTATTGAATTTATTAAAATCAAATAACATTCCATACAAGCAAGTCAAATTTTACAAAACTAGGTTCGAAAACCAGAAATAATTCTAAAAGACAAAACCAAGGTCAAAAAAAGTACATTTTTCTTGGGAAAATGAAATAAGAATCCAGAGCAAGATACAAATGTTGAGTCAGCATTAGATTGCCCAGTCAAGATTCATATTGTGTGCCATCAAGTGACTATTCCATTCTTGATAGCAGCATATAAACTACACGATTATGGATCAGTTATATATAAGTGATGATAATAATAATATCAATGTCAATCACCTGCGGTGGGCTGGCACCCTGCCCGGGGTTTGTTTCCTGCCTTGTGCCCTGTGTTGGCAGGGATTGGCTCCAGCAGACCCCCGTGACCTTGTAGTTAGGATATAGCGGGTTGGATAATGGATGGATGGATGGATGTCAATCACTCCCTTAATGTTAACAAAACCAAAGAGTGGATCATAGACTTCAGAAAGCAGGAGATATACAAAGGAGTTTGTCAGCACCTTTAAATTTCTTGTAGTTAGCAACACTTGGGGCCTTGAAGGGCACAAAAAACATTTTAGCTATACTCGTCAAGGTTGACCAAAGGCTTTACTTTCTTAGACCTGTGGGAAAAGTCTGGATGTTCCAATTTATGCTCCCAAACTTCTACAGATATACAGCAGAATCCATTCTTACTTGATGAATAGCATCCTGGGACATCATGAGAGTAGTGTTGCCAACATGGTGACTTTGCCTCTATATCTAGTGACTTTTCAGACCCCTTTGGTGATTTTATTTTTAAAAAGAGTTTAGCGACATTTTCAGTTGATGCAGGTTAGGTGGATTGGCAATTCTAAATTGGCCCTAGTGTGTGCTTGGTGTGTGGGTGTGTTTGTGTGTGTCCTGCGGTGGGTTGGCACCCTGCCCGGGATTGGTTCCTGCCTTGTGCCCTGTGTTGGCTGGGAGTGGCTCCAGCAGACCCCTGTGACCCTGTGTTCGGATTCAGCGGGTTGGAAAATGGATGGATGGATAAGTGACTTTTCTTTTCTCCACTCGCTGACAACAGTTCATGTAACAGCTAATGGCTATGCAGTTCGATAGAGCGCAGTTGAAAACTGCCCACAGTGTTTGTTCTGAGTCACAGATGAGCTGCATTTCTGTAAGGCAGAGTGGCAAATGGCCAATCATTAAGCACAACTCTTTGTTCCACCCGACCAAGTGCCTTTTTTTGGTCTTGATCTTAATAGTGAGGCTATATTTTTCAAGTAGTCAAAAATCTAGCAATTTCCTTCATTCCCATAGTTCCCCTCCTGACTTTTATACTCTGTCTCATTCCTTTTATCAATGCACCCCATAAGTACAGAATCATCTGAGAGTTTCTGCAAGTGACATATGTACTGTATAGCACATATAAAGTATACATTTATTCATTGACAAAATTAATGAAGATTTATATTTTTTCATGTTTTACTTTCACCAAAACATTGATTTCAGGTTGATAGCTAATGTGCTTACTATTTTTAGTGTCCAGCATCCTTTGATTTGTTTATTTTCTCCTGGAGGTTTCCCTGTGTGGATTTCCATTTTGTTTTCCTTTATTACCAACTGGCTACATGATATATTTTTGATCAGGTGATAAATAAAGAATGGTAGGATTTATAAATTATATCATCCAAACATCCTCTTTTGTAAATATTGGCTATTTTCTCATGAGTAGGTCTCTGTGTAGCCCTGATATTCAATCTGATTTATTGATTTATTTAACTGATTAAAAAAAATGTGAATCTTTTAATGTCAATGCAAGTAATATAATTAGAGTGACTGACACACACTTTTATTTGAGAATATTTTTGTTATATTCTTAGACAAGTGTGCTTTTTCATTTGCAAGGCTAGTATTTAATATAAGGTAAGTGTGCAAATAATTCCAAATCACTTTTTTGTTATAGTGAACCTGTCAATTAATCTAAAGCTGTATCCATTAACTCTGCATTCATTAGTTGCTGTATATTTTTTAAATATAAATATTTCTACTATTCTAGGCATGCATCCATTCTGTTTTATTCTAAAGGGTCTATTTACCACTTAATTACCTTGTGTGTCTGTTGCTAATACCTCCCTCTGCCCAAAGATCACCTATATAAGCACTGATTTTTATCTTATGTGGTCACTGCTACATTTTCATCACTACCTATTCATCTGATGACATTTTCAGTCTTTTCTGGCATTGGAAGCACACCCATCAAAGAACTCTGTGATGTTAACTCTAATTGCACAAGGCAGTGTCCCAATTAAGGTCAGCCTGAACACATGAAGTAGCCTCCCAACTGTACTCTCTAGTCATATGTATCTGAATGCTCATTCACACACGTTCTGAATTGATTTCTCAGATCATGAAATGCTGACCTGTTCAATTTATGTCAAATGAAATACAAATGAACTGGAGAAGCAGCTATTGGCTTTTATACACCTAGGATTTGCACCATGTTACCATAATTAATATGTCAGACACACATTGCTGAACAGTTTTTTTATTTGCACAAAGAAGAAACAATAGATTGTTCCACAGTGCTGTATGTTTTTGTTTATTTTAATATATGAAAAAGGTTACATTTTGGATTTTACCTTAGAATAACTGACTTTTGTTAGAACTGCCTGCTATAATGTCTTTCATAATGCATATATGGCAGGCTTTAATAGTCTTAAATGTCCAGTCTAAATCTCTTTTATTATCTACAACACCCCAAATCAGAAAATGAAAATGCAAATACAAAAATGCAGTGATTCTTAAATTTACTTTGACTTTTATTCCATTGTAAACAGTATGAACCCAACATATGTCATGTTTTGTCTGGTCATCTTCATTTTATTTGTTAATATACATACATTCCTGCATTTCAGGCCTATAATACTTTCCAAAAAAAGTTGGGATGGGGCAAATAAGGGCCAGTAACAAGGTAAAAAAATTGAATAATGATGTGATTTCAAACAGGTGATGTCAACATGATATTGTAGTCATAATTAGGTACAAAAGCGGTATCCATGAAAGGCTGAGTCTTCGAGGATCTCCAATTTGTCAACAAATGCATGAGAAAATTATTGAAATGTTTAAAAACAGTGTTCCTCAAAGAAAGATGGGAAGGGATTTGCATATTTCTCACTCTACAGTGCATAATATCCTTAAATGATTCAAGGAATCTGGAATAATTTCAGTGCGTAAAGGGCAAGGGTGCAGGCCTAAGCTGAACACCTGTGATCTTCGATCCATCAGACAGCACTACATCAAGAACCTTCACTCATCAATAGCTGATATAACCACATGAGCAAGTGATCACTTTGGCAAATCTTTTTTTTTTGGTTCTTTATTTCGCCTTATACAATTTCTTGTATTAGGAATTTGTTAGTTTTCACATACCCCTTGGGGTCAGAGCGCAGGGTCAGCCATTGTACAGCGCCCCTGGAGCAATTACAGGTTAAGGGTCTTGCTCAAGGGCCCAGCAGAGTAGGATCTCTTTTGGCAGTGACAGGGATTTGAACTGGCAACCTTCTGGATACCAGCACAGAGCCTTAGCCTCAGAGCCACCACTCTGCCAATACGGAGCTAAATTCACAAATGCCACTTAAAACTTTACTGTGCAAAAAATTAGCCTTATGTTAACCATGTCCAGAAGTAGCATCGACTTCTCTGGGCTTGGATCCATCTGGGATGGACCATCACACTGTGTATTGTGGTCAGATGAATCAGCATTCCAGGTGTTTTTTGGAAGAAATGGATGCTGTGTGCTCCAGACCAAAGATGAAAAGGACTGGACTGGTCTGTCCCAAATTGAGAATGTGTTTAGAATTTTGAAATGAAAAACACAATAATGATGACCCTGTACTGTTGCACACCTTATTATCCTTTTATTTGCATATCTCATATCGTCGCAGCTCTTTCTGATTTGGGGTTGTATTTCTTCTCTGTATTCAATCCTAATGGAATGAGATATGAAACGAATTTTGATAAGAGACACCACCACAACCTGAGAAGGAATCTACAGACCTTTCCATGTAGTGTTGCATATTGTTGAAGGTTTGGGAGGAGCCGGACATCTAGCTGACCAAGATCAGATAGACTTTATATTATATAAAAGAGCAAACAACGTGGTTACCTAAAGATTCATTTTATACTTTGCTTTATGTAAAGAACATGTGGTGCACTAATGTCAAAACCATTGCGAAAACAGCCCATCTGATCTGGAATCTAAAAAGATCTAGTGTCTCTGCTTTACTTTCTAAAAGAGTCCTCTACTGCTTTTTTTACATCACTCTGTAAGCCACTAACAATGAGTTGAGTGAGCTACACAATATCTTTATGGAATACAAATGTTTACATCCTGAAAGATTATAAGCTGTTTTTAGGGACTTCAACAAAACAAATTTAAGGATCGCTAACTAGATATCAGCATTTTCTACGCCCCAACAGCAGTGATACCCTTTGGATAACTGTTACACACAGATAAAAGACACTGACCACTATCTACACCATCATCTCCTCAGACACCCAGATCACCTCTCTGTACTGTACTTCCAGCTGACAGTCAGAGTCAGTTGTCATGTATATATTTGCTTTCATCTTCCTCTTGGGGATTTTTAGGAAGAGAAACTTAAATTCTGTAATCGTTTTGAGCATTTTAGGTTGTCGTGCTGCCCTCTAATGATGCAGCTTGGGGACTGGCCCAGAAACTACTTAAGAAGAGCTGAATTCTCACTTCAGCTTTAGCATTGAGTTATTGTGGTTAAATTCTCTCTAGGATAACAGAATATTTTGTATAGAGCTAACTAAACATCACCTAAGTTACAGTATACTGCATTAAATGAGTGAGAGAAAAACTTCAGGATTCAGTAAACTGGGCCAAATTTGGTGATTTCTCCCTTTGTGACCAGATTCATCAAAAATATGTGGATGACTGTATGTCTGCATAAACAATCCATGTGTTCCTTAATAGGAAGCCATGGATTACCAGTGACATATGAAATTTACAGCCACTTTTAATAAAACACACATCTTCTTGTACTAATTCATGCAGTGCGCTATTGTCCAAATGATGCTTTAGAGCAGGGGTAGGCAACGTCGGTCCTGGAGTGCCACAGTATGTGCAGGTTTTTGTTCCAACCCAGTTCCTTAACGAGAACTCAATTATTGCTGATGAAGCACATATTGCTTAAGTGACATTTTAATGCTTCATTTTAGTGGTCTCGCTTGTTAAGGTTCTCCAACCTTAATTGCTTATTTCAATCTTAAACTGCTGCATTCAGTGTTTTAATTGCTCCTTATTAGCAATAAGATGTAAAACAGGGGTAGGCAATGTCGGTCCTGGTGAGCCGCAGTGGCTACAGGTTTTCATTCCAACCCAATTGCTTAATTAGAAACCAATCATTGCCAATCTCAGACCTTATTTAATTTTATGGCTTGTTAGTCTGTGCAATGTAAGGCTTTTATATCGTAGATTTTTTTCCTTTCCAAGGATATCATCCAAATGATTTGAAGCCTAAAACAGATCATTTTCAGTCTGTCACATTTTTCTATTAAGTGTTTTATTAAATCAAACCGTGCATGATGAACACACACAGATGTAATTGGAAAAAAGCTAGCTGGAGAACTGCTGGCTGCTTTGTCTTTTACATCTTATTGCTAATAAGGAGCAATTAAAACACTGAATGCAGCAGTTTAAGATTGAAATAAGCAATTAAGGTTGGAGAACCTTAACAAGCGAGACCACTAAAATGAAGCATTAAAATGTCACTTAAGCAATATGTGCTTCATCAGCAATAATTGAGTTCTCGTTAAGGAACTGGGTTGGAACAAAAACCTGCACATACTGTGGCACTCCAGGACCGACGTTGCCTACCCCTGCTTTAGAGGGTGTAGTGACACACGTTGTTCCAACTGTGTTTTATAAATACAGAGAGCAGAGAAATTGTAAGTTATCAGCAAAGACTGGGAGACCTATAGGTTGGGGTGTCACTATCTTTAGCACTTATTAGGACTAAAGGACACTTATTTAGCACTTAAATCTGAAAATGCCATTAATCATACACACATGCTGTTGAAGAATGGGGGGGGGGGATTTGTCCCCATGAAGTTTTCGCACAGTTGTCCATGCAGAGCAGCACATGAAATAGGACTGGGCTTTCAAATATCAGAGGCTGAAGACTTAAGATCAGGGACTACAGCCCCAGAATCCCCCAAAATGACACCCCTGCCTATAGGATTGGTTGCATCAACTTTTAAGGCTTAATTCACTTCCATCACTGAAGAAAAGTACTTGTAAGTACTTATTCCCTGAGAAATACCTTTTTGTTTAACTCTGAAAATTACACTATTTTTCAACTATTAATAAAGTAAACTTTTTTTTTAAACCTCTGGCCATTTATCACTTACCGTTGTACCTTTTCATGCTACTCACTTTAAATTTAAATAAGAAACAGAAAAATGGGGGTGTTCTAAGTCTTTTGTTAGTTATCTATATACAGTATATACAATATGTGATGCAATCAATGCATGATGTTGTATTTTATTTTTTTGTCTGTTGCTTGTATTGTATCATTATTACTAGTCAGAGACATGCAGGTATAATTTTGATTGTACTACAGCATGATATACAAACTTGAACTCAAAATGTCATTCAATTTATTAAAGGTGCTAAATAAATTATCATTAGTAATTTTATTATTATCTGTATGATGGGCTAGTGCCCTGTCCAGAGTTGGTTTTTGCCTTGTGCTCAGTGCTACTGAAATAGTCTCTGATTCCCCACAACTCTGAATTTGATTAAATGAGTTTAAAATGAGTTGGATGCATGGATTGTGATGTTGATGATCGGTCATCCATCCATTTTCTAACCTGTTTATCTCACTATATGTTGTGATGAGTCGTGCCTGTTCCACCAGAAACTGCTCCAAGTTTATTGTGGCATATTTATTTATTTAGTTAGTTAGTTGTTTATTTATTTCTTTATAAAGCACCTTTCGAAGACAGAGTCACAAAGCGTTGTACACCATAGAAAATAATTAAAACACAGTTACAAACAGTAAAAAGTACAATTAAACTAACATTTCAACCAATGATATTTAAATGGAAGAGCCAAAATAACTACCCTTATGCTAACCTAAAAAGGTGTCTCTTCAACTGTTTTTTTAAATATATCAAGTGTATCAGCAGCTCGTAAAGCACAAGTAAGGCTATTCTACCATTTCGGTGTAACAGATTGAAAAGCCTGATTTCCACAAGTCTTTAGCTGAGTATATGGAACAATAAGAAGCCCCTGATAAGATGACCTAAGTGGGTGACTGGTAGTATAATGTTGTAAAAAATCTGAAATATATTGTGGTGTTTGACCATGCAGAGCTCCATAGGTGATTACTAAAATTTTAAACAGATTCTAAATTCCACCAGAAGCCAATAAAGACAAGTTACAATTGGAGAAATATAAGACCATTTACTGCAGCAAAAAACAATCCAGCATAAGCATTTTGAATAGACTGAAGATGCAGCAGTGATGTATTGTTTAAACATGTAAATAAAGTATTACAATAATGAAGATGTGAAAAAATAAAAGCATGCACTAACGTCTCCTTTTGAACCTTTGATGCTATTGTTCTTAGCTTGATATAATTCTCAGATGATAAAAACGAGTGAGACAAGGACCTAAGATGAGCATCAAGATTTAAAGACTGGTCAAACATAACACCCAGGTCCCAGACACAAGATTTAAAGTTGAGTGAAACAGTCGACAACCTGAGACTGATCTCTGCATGCAAATCTAATGAGGAAATAATTAAAATCTCAGTTTTTTTTAGAATTGAGCTGCAAAAAATTAGCAGCTAACCATTTATTAATTCCACTCAGGCATTCAACTATATTATTATTAGTAGTAGCAGCAGTATTACAGAATCCAGTATTATACTGAAAATAGTGCCTATGGTTTTGTGGCAATAAAATGATTTCTGATTCTATATTTGTGCTCCACTGTTTAGGATAAAAAAGTGTGCTTTTAGCAGAACGAGTGTTCACTGTACCTGTCTGAGGCAGCATGTGGAGGAGAGAGTTGTTGTATACTGCCACTGTCCACTGCACATCACCATAGGGAATTATTTTTGGCTTCTTTTCTATTCTTGCAATAGCTCTGTGTGTAAGTTGCAGAGTTTCCTGCTATTTTATAAATGCATAACTTTTACCATTAGCAGAACATCTGCTGTTATTTCAATAATGGCCTGCATGAATGGGCATGATATTTTTACTACAACTGGAATAGATTTAATTAACACAATTGCAGGAAGCATCATTATCAGATTGGATTTTCCCTTTTCAGTGTCTCCTGTGCTCACTCCCATTGATACAACAATTTCAAGTTGAAATTTGTCTTGTGTGCCTAGTACAATTACATTCTTGTTTTCTTTTATCTTTAGAACTCTAACACTAAAAAAATACCAATGAAAGACACACACAAAAATATACAGTACATCGAGTACAACATATATACAATATATATGTATATATTTTCAAGTTTTATTCTGCATGTGTGTGTGTCTGTGTATACAATATATATATATATATATATACATATATATATATATATATATATATATATATATATATATATATATATATATATAGTAGTGATCTGGGTAAATAAGAACAGGAGCACTCACAGTTGTCAGGGCCTCAATTTTATTTGATTGACTCGTTCCTATGCAAAAATGGAGCACATTTGTTGTTTCCAGGAATCCTCAAACCCCCAGCACACCTCCGGAACACAACAAAAACAAAAACATCCCCTCCAAGGTGTGTCTGCCCCTTACAATTAGAAACCTCTCCTTCCGGTCCTCCCTTTCCCTCAGACAAGGTTAGAAAAGCATCATTTGGTCGCTGTCGATGAGGTCGGGGTGTTTGCAGAGGTTGGTGGAGTGGACTACTGCCTGTCTGTGAATTTTGTGCAGCAAAACCTTGATTTCCCTCTTGAGTAGAAGCTGGTGATGATTCCATTTGTCTCTCCATGTCAGAGCATCGTCCACCATACGGAGCCAAACGATCCTGGTGGAGAGATATGTAGCATCCTGGCAGGGGTTGAACCCAGTACACAACCTCCTCCACCCTTTCCAGAACCTGGCAGGGGCCTACTCAGGAGCTGTCCGATTTTGGGCGACGTCCTCTTGTTCGTTTGGGTCCATAGACCCAAACCTGATCGCCCTCTTGAAAAGGTTGGCCTCAAGCTCTCAGATCATACTGTCGCTTCTGACGAGTCCCTGCTACATGGAGGTGATCCCTGGCAAATGCATGAACATCCTCTATGCGAATCTGTAGTTTGTGAGCGTATTCAGGACCAGACAATTCAACCATAGTATCAGGGGGTAGCCCAAATGCAAGTTCTCTGGGAGTTCTTAATTCTGTTCCCAACATTAGTAGGGCAGGTGTGCAGCCAAAAGACTTCTGCACTGCAGACCGAAAGGCTAGGAGTACCAACGGCAGCTGCTGATCCCAGTCATGCTGGTCTTGGGAAGTGGCAAGAGCCAACTGTGTTGTAAGCGTCTATATGAACCTCTCCGCAAGCCCATCACTCTGTGGGTGAAGAAGGGTTGTACAGGTCTTTCGGATGCCCGTCCGCTGGTACATCTGCTGGAATACCTGACTCTCAAAATTCCGGCCCTGGTCCGAGTGTAATTCATCTGGCATCCTGAATCTACTAAAAAATCCATCAATGAGGGCCTCTCCCACAGTGTCCGCTTCTTGATCTGGTAGCACGTAAGCCTCAGGCCACTTGGTGAAATAGTCAATTGCTACCAAGACATAATGATTGCCCCTGAGTGAACGTGGAAAAGGGCCAAGGATATCAACAGCTACTCTCTGCATAGGTGCCCTCACCTGGTATTGTTGCAGTGGTGCTGTTGACTGCCCTGTTGGACCTTACCTGGCAGTACAAGCATCACACTGCCGGCAATAATCCTCCATATCCCTCTGACTCCGGCTCCAGTAAAAAGCTTGGCGTAACCTCTTTAATGTCTTCGTGACCCCAAAATGCCCAGCACCAGGGGTGCCGTGTACACTTTGTAATACCTCTTCTTGAAGTGCACAAGATAACACCACTTGCCACCTTCCTTCACCGGTTACAGGATTCCGCCACTGTCTCTTCAGAACCCTCCTGTTGACGGAGAAACTCCCCCACTGAGACCACAGACCTTTCACTACTGTGGACTCCGCTGCAACCTCAGCCCAAGCAGGACGCTGCGGCCCCTCCAGTCACTGGATGATAAGCTGCAATTCTGGATCAGCCTCTTGACTGCTCCTCCATTCCTCTTCACTTCCAGGTACAGTTAACACTTTGTAACGTATGCTTGCAGACGTCAAACCACCTTCCACTCTGTTCTTTTGGCCATCACAGTGTGTACACTCTTCCCCTAAGCATGGTCTTCGGGACAGGGCATCCTCATTTTGATGTTGTTTTCCAGATCAATGTTTCACAGTGAAGTGGAATGCTTGAAGGCGCTCCAGCCACCGCGCTTTGGCCTTCAGGTTTCCTGAAGGAAAGTAACCATTGCAAAGCAGCATGGTCCGTGCGAATCACAAAATGTAGGCCATACAGGTAATGCCAGAAGTGTTGAATGGAATCCACAATGCCCAATAGTTCTCTGCGAGTTACACAATAGTTCTTCTCTGGCCGACTCAATGCCTGGCTATAGTAGACTACAACTCATTCTTCGGGATGCCTCTGAGCCAGCACAGCTCCAATCCCCATGTTACTGCCATCTGTATCAAGTATAAACCGGGACCGGGGCATTACAAAGGATTGCCTTCAGATTTGTGAACGCAGCCTGCTGTTCTTCACCCCAGTGGAAACTCTTCACCCTGACGTGACAGGCGGTGCAATGGTGCTGCAGAGCCAGGCAAAAAACTGCGATAATAAGAAGCTAGCCCAAGAAACTCTTTCACTTGCCACTGGTTTTGTGGCTCAGACCATCTCTGCACTGCATCTACCTTGCTATCCTCAGTGGTGATTCCCCTGCCACTTACTCGGTGCCTAAGGAATGATACTTCCCTCCTTATCAAATGGCATTTTTCAGGGTGGAGCTTGAGATTGGTTGCCCGAAGTTTAGTCAGTACATTCTGGAGACTAACCTATAGCGTTATTAAAAGTCTTCGCATGCACCAGAAGATCATCCAAATAGACGAGGCATTGTGTGCCCAGTATGTCAGCCTATACCCTGTCCATCAGTCTCTCGAAGGTGGCTGGTGCATTCCAAAGTCCAAAAGGCATGACCCGGAATTGCCATAAGCCCTTGCCGGTAATAAAAGCTGTCTTCACTCTTGCCTCGGGTGCAAAGGCCACCTGTCAGTATCCACTCTTTAAATCCAGGGACGAGAACCAAGACGATCCCCCTACTAAGTCAAGAGACTCTTCAGTGCGAGGCAAGGGGTAGGAGTCTTTTACAGTGACAGCATTGTCTTCGATAGTCGACGCAGAAGTGACAACTTCCATCCTTTTTTGGTACAAGGACAACTGGTGAGACCCAGTGGAACTCAGAGGGTTCAATAATACTTGCCTCTTGCATTTCCCTTATAATGCTGTCTGCAGCCTCCTGTTTCGCCAGGGGAATACATCGAGGAAGTTGTCTAATGGGTGGTGCAGTGTCTGTATGTATGGGACGTCACACTAAATGTGTGCAGCCAACATCTTCTGGCGAGGTTGCAAAACGGTCTCTGAAGTCCTCCAGGAGCTCCCACAATTGACTCTGCTGAGCTACAGTCAATCCTTGTTTATTCCTTTCCCATACTTTGTGGATGACCTTCAGACCTACACCTGTGGTGTCTGTGTGATTGTAAATGTGTGTTTGATTTGGTTGCAGCACTTGGGTGGTGGTCCTCCCCTTCGTATCACCACTGCTCAAAAGGTTTAAAATCGTTCCATCCTGGAATGTCAAAGTCCACTTTTTTTCTTTTTTTTTTTTGTTCTTTATTTCCCCTTATACAATTTCTTGTATTAGGAATTTGTTAGTTTTCACATACCCCTTGGGGTCAGAGATTGTACAGCGCCCCTGGAGCAATTACAGGTTAAGGGTCTTGCTCAAGGGCCCAGCAGAGGAGGATCTCTTTTGGCAGTGACGGGGATTCGAACCGGCAACCTTCTGGATACCAGCGCAGATCCTTAGCCTCAGAGCCACTTTGTAGATCAATTTGACCTCCAACCATCTCCAAAAAATCCAAGCCCAGGATACAGGGGTCCATAATCGTGGCCACCCAGACCTCCAATATCCAGCAAAGCCACCCAACACAAATAGCTACCGGGGTTCTTCCTAGCATGGATGCTGTTTCACTTGTGGCTGTCATCAAAGCTACCCCTGTACCCTTCCACTGTGTTTCTCCTGGTAGTAAGTCTGGTCTAACAATTGTGGCAGCCGATACTGTGTCAATCAGGGCCTTACAGACACAATTGCCTATCCAAGTGTGGACATGGCAATAGGTCACTTCACTCAATCGGCCAACAGGCACCAGGGGTTGCACATCTTGTCCCTGTAGACTACTTTGTGATGGAACATGCTGTGGGGCCTGTGCTGTCCCTCCTACATGGGTCCCTGGTCATTTTCCTGGGGTAGCTGTGTGGGTTTAAGCTCAATTTTTTCCTTGTGTGGACAGAAGCGCCGCAGGTTCGCCACTCTGCCACAGTGCCAACATAGGGGTGGTTTTACTGAGCGTGGTGACCGTTGTATTTGGGAGGGCAACACTGTCACAGCCGAAGATTTGTCTTCTTGCATGGGTTGATGCTGGACAACCTACTGTTTAAGAAGAATTGTGGATTTTCTCATAGCTAAGGGGCTGTGGTCCTGGCATCCTTCTGATAGCACCTGCTCAGCCTCTTGTGCTATTTGCAATGCCTCTTCAAATGTACTTGGCTTGGAAAATCGTACCTGTTGCCTCACTAACTGGGGTGTGAGACCCCGGATGAAAGCCTCAAAGTGATGGTAGCCTCTTCTGACCAAAGACTAAATTTCTGCTGCAAACTTTCCCAGACTCTCTGTTGTGTCACGAGTTCACTCCCCCAAATGCTGTCTGATGCCCTGAATGGATTCTACGCAACTGAATCGTCTCTCCAATGCAGCTGCCACGGCGCCAACTTCAAGCAGTTCCTCCTCTCCTAAGTCCGTCAGAGCATTCAGGGCATCATCCTCTAGGGCAGCAACCAGCTGCACCGCTTCTTCTTGTGGCCATGGCCACCATACAAAAATGCCTATAGTACACCTCCTATGCTCCTTTTCCATCAAAGTGGCCCGGTTTTAGTGTTGGTTTGCTTACCACAGGCATCTGCAGCATAGCCAAAGGCTGGAACATTCTCTTTCCGCTTGTTCCCACTTCTTTCTCTCTAACTGTGTCCCACTCTCTCTCTCTCTCTCATTTGCATAGTTTTCTAAACAATTTAACAATGTCAAGTAGCCACGGCACTGCGGTGGGTTGGCACCCTGCCCGGGATTGGTTCCTGCCTTGTGCCCTGTGTTGGCTGGGATTGGCTCCAGCAGACCCCCGTGGCCCTGTGTTCAGATTCAGTGGGTTGGAAAATGAATGGATGGAAGTAGCCACTGCAACCATCACACAGCGCTCCAGTGTTGATGCCAACACCCCGAACAGTCCACTTCCTTCTGTTAAAGAAACCAGCCCACTATCCTGCTCCATATTTATAGCAGCTGCCAAACTGACCTTTTTCTTACATGCTATCTGTACTCTTCTCCAGGTGCCGGTGTTGGTCTCGGACCTTCTCGAATCCCAGCACAGTAACTCACCACCAGTTGTTTCTTCAAATTCCATCTACCACTCTTGACGCCAATGTAGAGATCCGGGTAAATAAGAACAGGAGCACTCACAGCTGTCAGGGTCTCTTTGATTTTATTTTGGTCGACTCGCTCCTATAGAAAAATGGAGCACTCTCATTGACTCCGGGAATCCTCTAACCCCCAGCACACCTCCGGAACACAACAAAAACAAAAACATCCCCTCCGAGGGGTGTCCGCCCCTTACAATTAGAAACCTCGCCTTCCAGTTCTCCCTTTTCCTCAGACAAGGTTAGAAAGCACTACCTGCACGTTACTATATATATATATATATGTATATATATATATATATATATATATATATATATATATATATATTATATATATATATATATATATATATATATATATATATATGTATATACAGTCTGTATATACACAGTATGTGTATATCTGTATACACATATATAAATATACACACAATCTTTTTATGTTTCTATATTTGTTGTTATGATTTGCCTTTCAGAAACTGTCCCAGATTTGATGTGTGTACCAATGGTCCTGTACTGTTTGCCCTGACAATGGACTGAGAAAAGTGACTGTGCACGATGCCTGAGGTCTTTAATTATGCTGTTTGCCCCTCTAGGGCAGTGAGTATTATATATGTCCTGAACAGATGGCAGCTGGGCGCTGGTAATATTTTCTGGAGCTTTCCCTTGGCTTCACAAATTTGTGCCGAGCAGGTGCAATACCAGACTGTGATGTAGCCAGTAAGGATGGACTCCACTGTGCACCTGTAGAAGTTAATGAGAACAGATGGAGAAGTCTAAGCTTTCCTCAGACATCTGAGGAAGAAGAGGCACAAGTAAGCCATCTTGAGAATAGCTTGAAATGTGTTGTGCATATTTCACTTTATCAGTGATAGTCACTCCAAGAAATTTAAAACTGCTGAAACTTTCCACAGCTTACTTGTACCTAAAGCCTGTGATCACATTCTTTATTTCTGCTGACATTTCACATGTGATTATTGACGAGGTACTACTGAGTCAGCAGTTAGAGCTCTTAACCATAAGCTTTCTCACCAGTGTTTGAAATCAGACTTACCTACAGTATATGAGTGTGGTGTCATCAGCAAATTTAATGCTAGAATTGGAGCTGTGTCTGGTCACACAGTCAAAGATGAGCCAAGAGTAAAAAAATAGGGCTTGGCACCCTATACTGTGGAGTACTTGTGCTGAGGCTCAGTGTGGATGACTTGATTCTGCCAGTCTTCGGGTGATGAGGTTTGGCACTTATGATATCTAAAATCTAGTTATAGATGGTGGATGCTAAGTCTTAAATTAAGGAGGCTGCTGTGACCACTGTCAGTTAAGTTTCCTTTATAAAATTATGGTGTCAGAAAGGACGAGTCATAAAAAAACATCTTCTCCCATACCCACAAAATTTGGGGTACAAACAGACAAACAAGTTAATCCTTGTAAATGGCTGCTAAACTATTCGAGAGAAGACAATAAGGGTTAGGCATCTCCATTAGACCCCCAAACAATAGGTCCTAATGCATCATTCCACACAAATAACATTACTGGGACAGTTTAAATTGATACATGGGACTGGTATGAGGAAGTTTGACTACATATGTGATTGTACCCTTGGATAGACTAGTATCTTGTTGAAGGTTTAGTGCTTTCAGCCTAAAACTGTTGGGAAAGAGTCCAGCTCCCTGTGATCTTTCAGTGAAAAAGACAAAAGATGTATATTTTTCTGTATACATTATATGTATATCTAAATATATAATTCACTAAGGCAAGACAACCATGGAAAGCACACCGGAAGGGGGCGTGGATTCACTAAGCTGCCGACAAGTAAGACACCCATGGCGCACGCAGGAAGGAGCCACGCCCACCAACCCTAAGCCCATTGGATACGACGACAACTCACAGAGCCACGCCCACCAACTCGGACGCAACGCCTCGGAAAACATGCCGTCATTTCTGTTTGTCTGTGCCACAGTCCACATGCAGCTCTGAGCCACGTTGACTTTTCATTAGTCAACCTCAGTGGAACCTTGGCTCACACAGAGGCAGCGCCAGAGAGAGAGCCACGCACACACAGGCAGCGCGACAGAGTCACACAAACACAGGCAGCGCGACAGAGAGAGCCATGCAATCCTTTAAAACTGAGGTTAAAACACAATGAAGGAACCAGTCTTTAAAAACCAATAAACCCTGTGCCTCTTTTTCATTAGCGTCTCACCTGCTTCACCGCCCTGCAACAGTCGAGACGCTTTCTCAGCAGCTGACCTTCTCTGTGCCTGACTCCACTACTGTCAGTCGCCTGATTAAAAATGGTGAACTCCTGCAATGTTACTATCTTGCTTGGCTTTTAAATAAAGTTCGGATTTGTTGAAATGTTCCTTTTTTCCCCCCTGTGCTTAAAACTCATTTTAAAAAAAAGTGTTTATACAACTGCTGCAATGTTACAGAGAGAGAGAGGGCTCGCGTGCTTCTGAGAGACAGAGGGGGAGGGGGCTCGCGTGCTGCTGAGAGAGAGAGAGGGGGGGGGGCGGGGGAGGCTTGCATGCTGCTGAGAGAGAGAGGGGGGGCTGGGGAGGCTCGTGTGCTGCTGAGAGAGGGGGGGCTGGGGAGGCTCACGTGCTGCTGAGAGAGAGAGAGAGAGAGGGGGGGCTGGGGAGGCTTGCGTGCAGCTGAGAGAGAGAGGGAGAGGGGGTGGCTGGGGAGGCTCGCGTGCTGCTGAGAGGGGGGGGCTGGGGAGGCTCGTGTGCTGCTGAGAGAGGGGGAGGGGGCTCCCGTGCTGCTGAGAGAGAGAGAGGTGGGGGCTGGGGAGGCTTGCGTGCAGCTGAGAGAGGGGGGAGCTGGGGAGGCTCACGTGCTGCTGAGAGAGAGAGGGGGTGGCTGGGGAGGCTCGCCTGCTGCTGAGAGAGAGAGAGGGGGGGGGGCTGGGGAGGCTCCCGTGCTGCTGAGAGAGGGGGAGGGGGCTCGCGTGCTGCTGAGAGAGAGAGAGAGAGAGGGGGGGTGGGGAGGCTCGTGTGCTGCTGAGAGAGAGGGAGGGGGCTCGCATGCTGCTGAGAGAGAGAGAGAGAGAGAGGGGGGTGGGGAGGCTCATGTGCTGCTGAGAGAGAGGGAGGGGGCTCGCATGCTGCTGAGAGAGAGAGAGAGAGGGGGGGGCTGGGGAGGCTCGCGTGCTGCTGAGAGAGAGAGAGCCTGAGCATGCAGCTGAGCAGGAAGCCTGGATGTTTGTGTCAGTGTTATTCAATGTTTTTACTATTACACTGTGCATTCTATGGTGTAATAATTAACTATATTTGTGCTTAAAAATCTTTAAAAAAATATATTTACATACAGTTCGTATGGTCTGGAATGGATTCATTGTATTTACATGCAATCCTATGGGGGAAATTGCTTCGGTTCACGACCAAATCGGTTTACGACCAGAGGTTTGGAACGAATTATGGTTGTGAACTGAGGTTCCACTGTATATTGAGTCTAGAAAACATGATCAGCAAGTCTTTGATAGGCTGCAACAAAATGATGAAAGAACGGGCACATTTTTTTCTCACAAGCTGGGTGGGTGGGTGTTAGTTAGTTAATTAGTTACTCGAAGGATTTCAAGATTTAATATGCACAAGCAGTAATACTGCAAAAGCAGCCCAAACCAGAAAAGACGGCTGGCAAAAAGTGGCTGACAAATTAAATGCGTGTGCATTGTACTTACTGAAAGCGGCGTTACGGATTTTGCAAATGTTCATTTTTTCCCTCTGCTTAAAAAACATTAAAAAAGCGGTGTGATTATGCGGCGTATACTACGCCGTGGGTTGGTATGCAGCGTGTAAAACAGTTTGTCGCGGATAATTTGCCTTTTACTTTAACACGAAGACAATTTCCTGTTAGATTTGCCTTTGCGGTGACAATTGATAAGGCACAGGGCCAAACTTTCAAAAAGATGTGCATGTATCTGCCAAAACCAGTTTTCAGTCACGGACAGTTGTATGTTGCTCTCTCCAGAGTTCCATCTTTTCATTCACTTACTGGTATGCCTGCAGGTGCACGTGCAGCGAGCGAGAGAGAGAGAGCGAGCAACACACACACGCATACAGGTGCCCGAGAGAGAGAGCGCTGGACGCATAAGAATAATAATACTTCATTACATTGATATACCGGTGTTTTCAGTATTCAAAGCGCTATCAACACAGGGAGAAACCGGGAAGTGAACTCAAAATCTTCCACAGTCTCCTTACTGCAAAACAGCAGCACTACCATTGCGCTACAAGGCAGTTAAAGAATGCACCGGCCTCGATTTTGTTTTCACTTCTGTTTACAGCAATCGGATCGTAGCGTGCATTGTTGCAATGTTACTTTTCTTGGTGGCTTATTACATTACGGATGTTTCACATGTTAATTTTTTTCTCTGTGCTTAAAAGACATTAAAAAAGTGTTTCTCAACTGTGACTCTGGAACAACTCAGTACGCAAGCTATATTAAGCGTCAACAATGAAGACTCGCTACACCTTAATGAACAAGTGCTGAAACTTATCCCTACCGACGAAGTAACTTTCACCAGCGTGGCCTCCATCGTCACAGACGATCCTGCTTTCAGTCACGGACAATTGTATGTTTCTCTCTCCAGAGGTCCATCTTTTCATTCACTCACAGTGGTATCCACAAACCCACCCCATTTGGACAACTGTGTCGTTCAGCAAGTGTTCACCCATCAATACATAATTATGCGGCGTATGTTACGCCGCGGGTTGGCTCGTATTTATTAATTCTCAAACTTAGGCCTGGGGTTTCTGAAGGAAAACAAACAGAAAAATGGGGTGAATGTGCAAACCCACACGAACACCAACTGGGACACAGAATTTAAACCGAGGCCATTGTGTCCATGCAGCAGCACTATGCCCTCTATGCACATATTTATTAATAATTTTGTATATTTACTCCAAAGTTCTACAGTCATGCTGTACTGGTTATTGTATTGTGTGTTTTTTAACTTTTTTTATACTTTGAATTCATCTCTTTAAAAGAAAAGCAGTGTAGCACCGTGGTTACTGATCCTGCCTTACATTTTCAGATTCAGTTCTTAGTTCCATCTTTTCTTGTATAGAGTTCACTAGCTCTTCTTATATCCATGTTTTCAGTTAGCATGTTAACTTAATTAGCATTTATATTTATATGTGTGCCCTGTGATGGATTGATGTCCTGTTCCAATTCAATTTTTGCTTAGTGCCGAGTGCTGCTGGGAAAAGTTGTAGCTTAGTGCTGCATATAACAGTTAGAGGATGGATTAATAAAAAATTGTAGTTTTAGTAGTAAGACAGAGTACTGTGAAATTCTTACTTGCATGTCCAACCAACATGCAGACATATCACCACTGATAAACAAAAATGTGCATATCTTCATTTTAGTAACTGGCCTAAAGGTATTCCACCCATCCATTTTTCTCACTTGTTTATTCAAGGTCACAAGAAGATGCTATACTGGCAACATTAGTTACAAGATAGGAACAAACCCTGGATGGGGCACCAGTCCATTGCAGGGCATAGCCAAATATATCAAGTAATCTTTTTAAAATATATTTAGACAATAAATGAAGAATTAAAGTAAAAACAATATACATTGTTTCCAAATACTTTCCACATTTCTACACATCAGATTGTCAGGTTTAATTTTGTTGATTACTTTTCATTCAAATGTAAAATTTATCTAATGAATTGTATGAAGAAATTTCTTATAAAGAGTCTTGAATATAAATGGCAAGCACTACTGATCATTTTACTATACTGAAGGGTTTACTATTTTATCTTATCTGCCTACTCTCATTAAGCCTACTTGTTTCAGTTAATTTCAAACCAGTCACATACTCGATGGCAGAAACAGGCCAGAAGAGAGAAGAAACAATACAGATAGTCGTAATAGTTCAGAACACATGGCTGTTTTTTTTTTCTGTGCTAGACATAGTGATTGGAGTGAAGACGATCGTTCTTCACCAAGTGTCGTGTGGATCATCCAAACGAATGCAAATGTGCAGAATTCCGTGGTGAAGAATGATAATGAAGGCCAGACTTGTCAGATTTTTCACAACCCACATTAGCAATGCTTCACGAATCAAGCACAGTGCCGTCCAAATATTCATTTAAGAGCTCAAGCTGAATAGACCTAAGGAGCCAAATGTATTCTCACACAGCACAATAGATGCCAGAGTGCGTGTGATTAGATTGCGTTTCCTGAGTTCTGCATGTACTGAGAAAGGAAAAGGCTGTGTCACTTAGTTCATGGCTGTATTCTTGGCATGCAAATGTGTTTTGTTTTGTTTGTTAATCATCTAATATGCAACAGACATTTAGATAGACAGATAGATTGATAGATAGATAAATTTAAAACAATTTCTCAAAAGGCAGATGACTTAGTTGTGAAAAGTTCATTATTTTTTGGTGCATGTGAACCTCTTTCATATATTTTAAGTATGCACACATTGTTAAGTGTACCTAAGAAATGTATTTCACCACGTAAGTTTGCAAATGGTGAAACTGTGCAGTTTGTTTCCTACCTCTCTGTGGATTTTCCCTCCTAGCAAAAAAGAAAATCTAATCATCTGATAGCAAGTAGCTCTCACCATCATATGTGAGCAACCTTTATTGGCGCTTTGGAAATTCCTTCTTATCAGCTGGTCCACAGCACACTTGGCAGGTACTTGTGCATGCTGGGAATAAGGTGGTGAGTGCCATACGGCTGATAATGAGTAGTAAACAGCTCCTTCAGTAATGTCATGCTCTGCTTTCTCAACAAAATTATATATGCATAGTGTAGCACGCCTTGGGATGAATGAATTAAAAGTGACACAATAATGAATAACATGTTAGCATCAACAAGCAATAGCGCCTAATATGTTGCAATAATACAAAAACAATGAAGATAAGAAGTCTATCAATTGTGATGTGCTGCTGGGCTGAAAGAATCCCTCAGAATAATAAGCATATCTGATCCTTTTCGGGCGGCACGGTGGCGCAGTGGGTAGCGCTGCTGCCTTGCAGTTGGGAGACCTGGGGACCTGGGTTCGCTTCCCGGGTCCTCCCTGCGTGGAGTTTGCATGTTCTTCCTGTGTCTGCGTGGGTTTCCTCCGGGTGCTCCGGTTTCCTCCCGCAGTCCAAAGACATGCAGGTTAGGTGGATTGGTGATTCTAAATTGGCCCTATTGAGTGCTTGGTGTTTCTGTGTGTCCTGCGGTGGGTTGGCACCCTGCCCGGGATTGATTCCTGCCTTGTGCCCTGTGTTGGCTGGGATTGGCTCCAGCAGACCCCCGTGACCCTGTGTTCGGATTCAGCGGGTTGGAAAATGGATGGATGGATGGATCCTTTTCATTTGGTGGTCATTTGTCCAGGAAAAGTTAATTGTACTTATTCTGAAATTTGCACAGTTTTTAGAATATACATGAATAGGAAACTATTTCTGATTTTAAGAATTTGTTTCACTTATTGAAACATCAAACATGCCCTGATCAGCTTGGGAAGTGACTTCAGGTCCTGGCATGCCACCCAAGTTAAAATAGATTTTATAACCCTGCTGTTTCCATTTGTTTTGCTTATAGTTCCCTGGAATATTTGTTTATGAGCTCCTACTTATTTAATATTTTCAATTTTTAAAAATCTTTCAAGTAATTTAGTTACTGTATGTGCAGTTATGTAGGGTTATATACAGTAAGTTCTTAAAGTTGTTTTGGTTGGTTCACATAATGTAAAAACTTGATATTGCTAAAAATACTTGAGCAATCAATTTTACCCCTACAGCCTTACCAAATCCTGTGATTGGCAAGTGTAATGGTTTAGTCACGGTTTTATCCCTGGCTCAAGTAAAACTTTTCTTAATTTCATATTGTAGTTGCCTTTTAAATATTTTCTTGTTGGTTTTGTCTGTTCCTTGTATTTATTATGTTTTGATGAATATTGTATTTGATTATTATTTTTCTGTTCCATATTAAGTTAATCATGGATGTTTTATTTTTTATTATCACACCCTGCGCCTTCAAAGTGGAAGCCGAGGAGGCAGGACCACCTGATGATGCAGCTACAAGGTGGTCCAGGTTGTATAAAGGAGAAGGTTCTGCATACGTTGAAATTTCCATTCATACTTTGGTTTTTGTGATTGTTTTTAGGTATTTTGACCCATTATATTTCAAGGTACTGTTATTGGATTTGTGTTTTTGGTTTTTGTTTTAGGGTGAAACCTGTTTTTGCTTCTTTTCTCTTGCTTGGGTTTGATTTTCTTAAAAATAAATTAACTTTGTTCTGTTATTGTGGTTCTGAGGTGTTCCTCCTGTCCCATATTGGGACTGTAAAAGCCATAACCTGCCTATTGAGTTTTGGGGTGGGCTGCCTGTTGTCCTAATGTGTTTTTTTTATTTTTTTCCTCCAACGGTTTGTTGGCCTCAAAAAATATTTTATTTGTTTTTTGGGGTTTCTGAAGTCTAGGGTTCTAGTAGTTGTATTACACTTTTTCTTTATTGTGTTTTTAATGTTGTCTTGTTTTCACAATGGAAGTCACCATGTTTGAGACTGGTTGCCTAGATGCAAGGCCACATGCTGGGAGATGGTTCGCTGTGTTTGCAGAACATTTTAAAAAGCTGATGCCAACACGTACCTAATTCATCCAAGACTGGATTTCTGGAAGAAAAACATTGATGTCATTAGGTGTTGTTATTTTTTTAAATTTAACTAATAGCAACATTCTTTTCTCTCCTCTGATTACAGTTTACATCTTGTGTTCCTTGGCTCTGGTTACGTGTACTCTTTTCATTTATAATTTTTCTCTTTGTTTTCTGACTACGATTCTGGATACACATACTGAGCTTTGTTATTCAATTATCGCCTAACCTGTTATGACCCCTGGGTGAATTCTAACTTCTCCATGCTATCTCCCAGATCCGTTTTATCTCTAAACTTCTGCATAAGCAGTACACCTATAATGAGGCCTACCTTAGGAAGCCAAACTTGGCAGGTCTGGCTCATGGTTTTTCAAGCATTGCGTCCATTTTTGTGCTTCGTTGTGGCAGGAAATTATAAGAGCATGAGGTTGCCAGTGCAACAGCACCACCAAAAGATATCAAGAAGCCAGAGGCAATGGAATATGGTGGCAGAGCAGAGCAGGATTTATAAATAACAGTGTTAAGATTAAAATGAAATTATCAAGATCAGTCAGCCAGCCAGGAAAAACCTATATAGTAATAATATTCTTTTTCTCATGATTAAATGGCATAGTGGCCTATCCAGAACTGGCTCCTGACTTGTATGCAAAGGACTTCAACTTATGTGAACTTGCAATGGAGTAAACCTCTACAGAAAATGGATCGATTAATGTTTGTGAAATTTAACCAAAAGATGCAATCAGTTTGCAGGAAGGACTAAAATGTAAGTCTTAACAATACGAAACATACTCTTTTCCTACCAGATGCATGGGTACAAAGTAAAACTGAGCAAGATTTGCACAGGACATCTAATGATGTGGTTCATTAACTGAAGCAGTCACTGTCACTTCAGTCTGGTTAAATCTTACAACTAAGTGCTTTTACTTTTTTCATCTGAAGCACTTTTGAGCAAAGTCCATCATTCTCTATGCTACAGTAAATGACCACTGATCTGTGTAGATAAAATGGTTAAGTCCCTGAAAGTGCATAATAAAAGACAATTACTAAATTAATTCAGCATATTAGAGAGACCCTTAGCACCAAACTCTATTGACCCAAGTAAGCATTCATGACCAGGCTAGAGAAACACTGTTTTTGGGATAATGGTTATTACTGTGTACATTTTGGTGGCTGATTGGTTTTGTAAAGCTATTATGCTTGATATTAAAATATACAAAGTTGGAAAAAGAACCAGAGATCAAAATGAAACTCTGTCAACAAACCCAGTGAATATAGCACATCTCATAGTCAGCACTTGGCCACATTCAAGCCATTACAGCAAAAAATAAAAAAATACAGAGAAAAGTTAGTTTAGTTAAACAGTGAAAAAAGAAGCTAAGATGTTCAAAGACAAACATATTTTTTGTGCTTCGCTATTTACTAATATTAGAATCAAGGAAAAATTGAGAGACAATATATTTGTGGGACAAAGATGTGAACTTTCCAATATACAGATTAATTTCTTGGAATCTGCCCTTAATTAGACAATGTGGAAATGTAGACAGTTGCCTGGTTATCTCAGTGCTGCCCCCTTCCTTCTCCAAGATATGACTTCAAATCTCTGTCTGCTTTCTCTGAGGTATGACCCGGAATTGAATGAGCGATTTCTTCATGTCTGTATCCTTTGCCAAGTTTTTTTGTTTTCATCTAATATCCTGAAGATCACATCAGCAATACAGTACCTAAGCATGTTTACACTTATCTGGTATCTGTCACACTAACACTACAATGAAAATAAAGTGAATAAAATTCATATGTTTTAAACTAACAGCCTATCACCAGGATCGACTAAATTACAACAGAAACAAACTTCAACAACTACAATACATTCAGAAAAAAAACAACAACAAAGAGACATAAACACCTCAAACAATTAGTAGTTTGGCCCTTTGATATAGAATGAACGATCCATGAATTTTGACTTGTAGCTGTCAATTTTTCAGGAGGATATACATTTCAAGAGGAATAAAACTTCCAAGTAGGAGATAAAATGCTTTGTTATCAAGTAGCCTAAGCATAAAGAAAAAGAACTACATTTTAGTTTTCATTTTTTACAAAAATAGGTTGTTTTCAGAAAATAAGTAAGAACTATAAGAGAAGAAATGGGTATAAGAATAAGAATATCTGCAAAAATGACAGAAATATTAAATTTTTACTCTTCTCTAAAGGAAACTGCGTAAAATATAAATAATCTAAATACTTGGATGAGTGGCCAATAATTCTATCCAACAGCAGACATTCAGAAAAATGTTTAGACTGAATAGCAGGAGCTGCCTCCTTCCACACTGGACTGTCTTCTCCACTAATTGCTCTGCCGTATTTAATCCCCCCAGCTGCTTCTTATACCTACAATGTTTATTCCTATAATGTTATGTTTTACATGCCAATATCCTTGTCCATATGTACATCCTTACTCTCTCAACTCAATGTATACTTGCACAATTGTTCATGTTTGCACAGTGTAATTGCACATATAATACATGTTTACACTACTTACCTGCAGTTTCTTTTTTTAAATTTTTTTTTATAGTCCTTAGTCTATAGTCTGCATTTGTTACAGCCATTCTGATGCGCCTTCCTCCCCAAACTCCTTTTTGTTAGATATAAATTTTCATATTTAGGTATAGGTATTTGTATTTGTACATTTAGTATATACTAGGGGGGTTTGCCCCCTGCTTGCTTCACTCGCCAACCCCTGTGCCTGCACTACGCACTAGCCTCTTTGCGGTTCTGTCACTCACGTATTGAGATGCGGTTATACAATTTAAACAGATTTTTATTGTCATGGGAATTGTTACATATGCATAATAGAATTATTTTACATTACAACAAGTAATTAACCATATTAAAAAAAGAGTAAAATGTAATAATTTGAAATGTAAATTATGTTTCATGTTGCGTTAGAGTTATTCGTTGCGTAATATGATTTCATTCTGTTTGGCTTTGAAATTTACATGCAAATAATTTTTAAACTTACACTTTTACTGTAAAACTTCAGTAAAAACAATTTTGTCAATTAAATTTTCGTCAATATCGCATTGAATTTTGATTCTGTGTTTGGACTTTCATCATGACAACGCAACGTATAACTGCCCGTGATTAAATTTCATTTCTTTCTCTTTATTAAATAAAACAACTTTTTCAGATATTTGGCTTTGAGATTTGTTAATTGTCTTTGCAAAAGCTATTCTAACAGGAAACTATTAACATTTTAATATGAATGGCATATCAAGATCTCCTTTGTTGTGTAATGTTATCCGCAGAAGATGTACTACATTACCTTTCTTGGATCCTTCTTTCTACAGTCATTCGTGCAGTGAAAGACCGGGCGGTGTTAACAGTTGTAGTTATTCTTTGGGATATTGTAAGTTGATGTTTTCATCTTCCGTACGATCACCACCAACAGTTTCAGCATAGTCTATTGATACTCATTTAACCAATTTGCTGTGTAAACGATCAACGTTTCTGGAGTTAATTCGTTTGACTTCATTGTTTCTCAGTGCTAGTATACTCATTTTGTCTGTTGATAGCCCTTCATGATGAAATTCTTCAATAAGATTTGGACATAATATGTCTTCTTTAATTGGGAACTTAAAGTGGGGAAAATGTTAAAATTTATGAGAGTTGAGAGAGCAGAAAATGTGTCTGTCAAAAGCATTCACATGAACGAAACGTGAGATTACCGTGTGCATAGTTAAAAATGGTTGAGAGAAGGGCGTGACTTGTACAAATCTCATGGCCAAGGTCTCAACTCACGGGACTTGAAAAAATCTTCCGAAAAGTCTTGTCTCATTGCAGGATTTTTTTTATTATAATAGAGAGATGTGCAGCTATATGTGTAGATATTATATTATTCATTCCACCCTCTCATTCATCTTCTTGTGATCTGTCTGAAGTGCTGTCTAATTGGGGCTGTTGTCTTGTTGTATTGTACATTGCACTTTTGGTCCTAGAGGAAGTTATTTCGTCTGTGTGCTTTAATGTATATGGTTGAGATGACAATAAAGCTCTACTTGACCTGGTATAGAAAAAACAAAGGCTATTTAATTTCCTGACACTTATTCTTTAACCACAGGTTTATGGGAAGCTAAATTATAGTACACTAAACATTTGACAGAGATCAACCCTTGAGAGGATGCCAATTTAATGGAGGACACCATCTCAACTATTAGAGCAATCTCTAATTTTCATTTAGCTCAGCCTGTCTATCAATGGAGGTTTTCTCATGGATACCACAACCTAAAGACATGCAACCTCCAGAGAGAGTGTCAGGGCAAGAAATTGAACTCCCATCCCTGGAGCAATCGTGCTAATCTTCTAGCCTCCCTGAAAGGAGATATAATGTCACTAAGTAGTGATAATCCATTACAGGCAGCCTTGTAAATAGACTAAATCCTTTCATCAGTGCGGAAGCAGTGTGCAAATACATATTAATTTAAGTTAGAAATAAGACTATGCCTTAAAGTGTTAAAAAATGTTAAGGTGTTATAAAATTTCTCTTACATTACAATGTAAAAACTTTGCAAATAATTATTTTACTAAATACCACATTATTGTATTCTTTTATTTACTTTTATGCACTTCCTAATTATAAACATACTCTTCACATGAAAAGATGCCCTCATATCACTCATTAAGATTTTCTGCTATCTGTGTAATATAAGATGATTTCTGTCCATCTTACAGCTACAATTAAAGGAATTTTGCTTCCAGGTTAACCCAGTTCTGTTGAAATTCAAGAAAAAGAGCTTTCAAATTAGCACTCCAACCAAATAGTCAAGCGTAATAATTAAGATATGTGAAAAAAAATACCGCTGAGAGAGTTCATCAAGCTCAACTAAATGAATCATCCAACCAGCGAAAGGCAAGATTAGAAACAGAAGCTACATCAAAGTGTAACTGATGATGATGAAGAATACAGCAGATGTGAAAGTAAAACAGCAGCGTGGAATTCATGTTGTGCAAATAAATCTTAAGAAGTGAACTTCTGGAGATGTGAAGCTGGTGCCACAAGGAAAAGAAACAAATGAGTCAGTAAAATTCTAAACTAGTGTTCAAAGTAATTAAAATGAAATGTCAATTATCTTATAGATACAAAATCTCAGTCAACAAAGATTAGAGACCAAGAAGAACAAGGCAGAATTTGCATTAGCAAATAAAGAAATGATTTCCGAGCATGACTGTGGTATCATGGGTGTCTATCGTGAATACTGCGATTAAATAATTCTTGCTGAAGAGAAGCCTGCTGATGGAAATTTTACTCAGTATTGTCAAAAAGGGAAAGTTTCCCTTGAGAAACTGACAGACTACCCAGAATATTTGATGACATTAATTTAAAGAGCAGGGGCCTCATGTATAAACGGTGCATACACACAGAAATGTTGCGTACGAATGCTTCCACGCTCAAATTGCGATGTATAAAACCTAAACTTGGCGTAAAGCCACACACATTTCCACAGTACCTCATACTGTGGTGTACGCAATTTCTCCACTTGGTTTTGCAGATTGGCGGCACTCAGCGTCAAAGCAGTGCTACTGTTCCTGTGTGGTCACCCTTTCTTTCTTAGATCCACATTCCTGATGCGGCTTTATAAATACACTGAAACTAACTGCATATTGTTTATTAGTGTAATGCATCTGATTGTAATTAACCTGCAGCAATATAATGGTCCAGGGAATAGCCATAGTATTCCAAATACCATAGCTGCTTTAGTGTGGTTACTCTCAATGCACCTTCTTCTTCTTTCAGCTGCTCCCGTTAAGGGTTGCCACAGCAGATCATCTTTTTCCATATTACTCTCACTGCACCACTCGGAGTACTTATATCACTGTATCTGAGTGGAGAATCACAGCAGCAACTAATTGGAAAGAGAATTATCGGTATACAGCGTGAAGCAGACGCTACCTGAGCCACGGCAAAACGTTTCAGAGACTTTCCTGTATGGACTTCGCGGTTTAGAAAAAGTTTCATCCCAAGAACTATAAACGCACTCAATCAGTCCATCAAGTGCTCCTTGTAGAACTGTTTGTACTTATAAGTACAATTACCTCACTGTAAACTTGCACTACAGTTATAATATTGCACAACCTGCGCTACTTTATAAAGCGTGTATTTACATATGATGACAATATAATTTTTAAGATGAAATGTAGCAAAATATGTTAATTATATTATACAGATAAAACTTTAATTTCATTTAAATAATCTGTATTGTTAATAATTAAACATGTGAGGACACGGTGCCGCAGCGCTAGCTAGTTCAGGGATTGACCCTGCATTGCATTGCATTCTTGCTGGTGCTGACGAGACACTGGAAGGATAGACAGATAGAATAATTAAACATGTACTACGAAGATATTTCAATGTTCCTTAAAAGTTCTGAAGAATCAGCGTTTCGAAGCTTACAAATGACTTCACGTCTACTACAGAGCTGATTGTGTGGCGATTGGGTATTTGGAGAAAGAAAAGTAAGGACAGGAATTGGAAGTTAGGACATTTGAAAGAGACAGTACTTCTGTAATAAAATATTTCATTGAAGATCGCGCATGGCGCAAGCAAGCCTCTTGCGTGAGATATGAACAAGCACTGCGCCACCGTGTTCCCATGTTTAATAACATGCTTTCATTCCTATCATCATGAAAAAGATATTACGTATACATTTCAGTATTTTAATTATCCAGAGAGCTGTAATATCACGAATGTAATGGATTATGTGTCCTGTCGGAGAAAGAGAAAGCCCGTTTAAGAAGCAGGTAGTGATTCACACACAGAGCACATAGAAGATCAAATACAGAACAAAGCATTTAATCTGCTCCTTTAGTTACAATGGGATTTGAGAAACTAGTAAATTAAACGATTTTAAGATGAAGTTTATGATGTTCTACTTTAATGGCAAAATAACCTACGTGATTAAAGTGGAAATTTCAAGATTAAAGTTGACATTTCGTGCTTTTTTCCCACTGTGTGCCTATTTTTTTTGTCTGTACCCTAATAAGCTTTCATATGACACTCAGACGGTGGGCTACGACTTGCCTTTTCACAGCAACTTTGATATGTGACCTCTTTTTTATTTCGGCACTGTGCGACTTTGTGAACTTGAGCTTTCGAGTTTCTCCGACACTCTGTCACTCGATCAACTTCCTTTTGTTGATTATACCACTGTTTAAACCAGCAAATGGTACGTTTTTCCTTTGCCTCCACTTGGTATTCGCTGAAATTCTTATATTTTCTCCCGTGCTTTTCCCATTGTCTTTTCACAGAAGGCTATTTATATTGATTTGCATATTCAAAGAGGCGTAATTCTGGGAGGAGTTGAGGCGGGACAGAAGGCGCGTGCACGTGCGTTACTTTTCACGCTGATCGGGATTTATGTAGCGGAAGAACGTGGAAGTTTGCGTACGTACAGATTCCTGCATCTGGATTTTTCTGTGCGTACGCACATTCCCACTTTTGTGCTTACGCCATGTTATAGTGTGAGTTCTACTTACGGCATTATACATGAGGCCCCAGATGTTTACTTGAAACATCTATAGTCAGGTAATCAAAATCCAGTGGTAACAATTTTCAAAATTTCAACTTGGAATATACATTTTTCTTTAAAAAGCTATCATTGGCTTTCACAAGTGCATTGCCAATGTCTTTCAGTGTGGGCTTTAGGGTCAGCATGCAGAATGGGGTCCACACCCTCCATCCTGAATAATTCATCTATATTAACTGATGTTTCTGCACTTCGATTTAAATGCTAGATAATAGTCCATACTTTATTGTGGGACAGGCCAGCTTGTAGTTTTATAAGATCCCTGACTATTGCTAATTATACTGTAAATATCACAGCATTTTTACTCCCAGCATTCTCCTATCATTAAAATGAAAACATCAATTAGAAAAAAAGCAATTATAAATACTTTATCATTTATAGTGCAAAATATATGGGAGAACCTGTACATAAGTAAAGAAACTTTTTCAGACTAATTTAATTGCATGAAACTTAAAATAGTAAACTGTCCCCCTCACCACTTGGCTAATTACTCAGGCATCATTACAAGAATACTTGGAAGAAATCTGTTGGGGTTGGCATTCTAATTTTTTTTAGGTAACCATGGAAACTCAGTCTTCCTTGGTCTGCTGTCATGTGCAAAAATGAAAGAGAATGATGACTCAGACCCTGGGGTCAGTTTCTGTCTGAAAATATGAAAGCAGATATGTGCGTAATTCATCTGTTGGTGCTACGGACACTAATATGTCCATTTATCATTCTGAAGCTATTGAGTGCAACAGATGTGGATTTAATCCAGTTTTTCATAGATCAGACAAATTATTAAACGTTTATTTTATATAGCATCTTTCACTGTGGGCAACACAGTGGTGCAGTAACTGTCACTTCTGCCTCACAGCTCCTTGGTTGATCTTGGCTTCAGATTATGGGTAGTCACAGCCTGTATGAGGTTTCTTGAATGATTGACCGGACTCTTCCAAGATTAGTTTCTGTCTTGAGCCCAATCTAACGGAGAAGGTAAATTCAGAAAATGAATTAGTTGATGGATTGCGCTCTCTCAAGGAAAAATAGTTTAAAGCTTACAGAGATGTATTCAGTAAATCCACAGATGAAGAACAGAAATATTAACAATTTCCTTAAGGATTTTCTGTATGAATTAGTGAAATTTCAGTTTTCAGTTTGATATACCAGTAAATGTGATAACTATCCAAACAAAAGAAAAGAAATGTGTTTGTTCTTGTACTAAAGGGAGAGCTTCAACAAACTTTTTTAATCCTGCTAATTTTTTTTTTATGTGGAATAAAAGTATCACGGGCAACTCAATTGCTGGAAAGTTTTTATGGGAGCTTTACTTACTTTCAGAAAAACATTTCACCTATGACAGCTAGCACTTTTTATAATTGCCAATAATTTAAAGGAAAAAAAATAATGTTATTTTTTTCAGATAAATAAATTATTTGACAGTTGTCATCACATATATAAGATAAATGCTGTTACTTACCTGATAATAATCTGCTGGACATGGGAAATTCCCTGAGTCCAGCTTTATCACTACACCAAAAACTTCTTGTCCAATACTTTTGCAACTGACTACTTACTTTTGTGCCTCCTACCCTTAAACCCTTTGTTGACAGGATGTTCACAATAAAAAATTATCAACATGTCATTGTGTTTTGGTTGCCTACCTACTGGTTTACAGGCATATACACTCATCTTGCGTACATAAATACATAATATATTCATACTCTCCTTTCCTTGCAAGAGGAAAGTATGGGCTTAACAGAGAAAAGGGACTGTACAGCAAAAAGAAGAAGCTGGAACTTTTCAGCAAACTAAACTTCATCCACACATGTGTGAGGAAGGTACAGTATCTCTAAAATGGATGAATGAGAATGACAGACTGATGTGACAAATTAGAAAGTATATTTTCCCAACTGATCTGTAAGCTTTTCACAAAAAAACTAATATTTTTGTTAATATTGGCCTGTCTGCTTATTATTAGTAGGTACGCTTAATGTATTTTAGTTTTTGTTATGTTTAGAAATATTTATCTACTGTCTTTATAAATGTCATTATGTTCCCGTGATTTGTGGGTGAAACCCCAAGAGACAGTATCTCCCTGTCCATCACTACTACGGACCACCCCCAGCCCATAAAGGAATGCTGGAAAGCGAGTCCCATGCGGATCATTTGAATGCGCTGTGGTGAAATATTGTAATTTTATCTGCTCTGGTTATTAGATTCTTCTTTTGGATTGTGTTTTATAGATAATGACTTTTGGCTGTTCCTTTTGTTCTTTGGTCCTTCTTCTGCTTCTTTTTCTGGGTTTGTATGGTGGTTGGCAGACCAATGTAGATGGTGCATTACTGCTGCCTGTTGAGCTGGAGTGTGGACCAGAGGTACAGGAAACAAAAAAAAAAAACTCAGATCATATTAAAAAGTCCCACACTTCTTAAATATTTAAATATGCATTTTGAGACACTAAATTGCCAACACTGTCCTTGTATACTTTCCACTGAAATAACTTCCTGCCCCATTGCTTTCGATTTTTGTAAAAGATTCTATCTTTGCTTTTTATAAACAGTGCACTCCATTAATATATGCTTTACTGTTTCAAGAAAATAAAACCATCTTCAGCACATCCCTGTTTCATGCTTCTTTATTCTAAAAGTGAATAATTTAATCCTGTGTGTCCAAGACATAATCTTGTGATTATAACTTCCCTCTTCCTTCCCTCCTATTTCTACCATCTACCTTGCTCTTCTCCACCACCTTCTGAATTTCATACAGATGCCTTCCTCGTTTATCTTTGTCCCAGGTCTGTTGCCAATTGACTTAACTGATTTGTTTTATGAAGGCTCTTACTTCCCATTTGTGCAATGGCACTGTTACATAAATGCTTTTAATACTAAGTGCTTCTTTACCCAGGTCATCCGCTACCTCATTTCCTGGAATACCTACAGTATACTCATAAGAAATAAACATCTATGACCAAAATCTTCAGTTCTACAACTGCTGCTGTACCTCTAGTAGTAAATCTGGCTTACATTCAGAATTTACCATCTTAATACTTGACAAGGCAGGTATAGAATCAGAACAAAGCAGTACATGTCCTGGGTGGATCTCTTCTATCTCAGTGCAATTTGTACTGTATTGCCACTATCTCATATGTAAATACTAATACGTTATTTGTCAATCTTTTCCTTATGTTAATTTGAAACATGGGAACATATACTGATGCCCCTGTAATTACATCTTGCCTGAAGAAGGGGCCTGAGTTGCCTCGAAAGCTTACATATTGTAATCTTTTTAGTTAGCCAATAAAAGGTGTCATTTTGCTTGGCTTTTCTCTACTTTCTAGAAAATCTCTAATTACAGTTAAACATCCTTCCACCTATTCCCATTATTTCAAGTTAATCAATAATCCTTTTGTCCATAACATAATTGTATGTTTCTCTGTGTCAAAGAGGACTGTTATCACATACTCCTTGTTCACTTGAGACTTACAAATATCAGACTCCTGACTCAGTACTGAGTCCATTGTCATTCTTCCTTTCAAAATCCAGCTTGATGTATAGCTAATTTTTCCCGATTTTCCAGAAAATAATCTTATTTTGCAATTACCATTCTTTCCATTATCTTACATACACGAGATGTCAGTGAAATGGGTCTGTAACTGGACGGATTTGATTGACTCTTGTTAGGTTTTAAAATAGGAACAATTGCCACCATCCATGATGAGGGGAGTTTCCCTTCTTCCCATATTTTATTAAATAATTCCAATATCAACAGAAGATCTGATTCTGCTAAGTGAGAGAGCATATTGGAACATATTTTGTCCTCCCCAGGCGATGACTGTCTTGCATTATTTATTGTTGTTTTAAGCTCTAGTAATGTCATTACAGCATCCAAACTAGAACCAGACAATTCTTTTTTCTCATTAACCTGTGGATTACTTACTAACACTGCTTCTATATGAGTCATTTGTTCTTCGTTCAGATTTGCAGTAATATGTACCTTAACAAAGGTTTTTGCTAATAAAGTATCTATCTATCTATCTATCTATCTATCTATCTATCTATCTATCTATCTATCTAATAATTCTGCTTTTTTAATGTCAGTTATTGCTATATATTTTCCCTCAACCAGAGCTGGTATTGAATTAGTTTTCCTAACTCCTCCCATCTTCCTTATCATATTCCATATTTCTTCTACCTGAATATCTTTCCCAATGCTGGCACAGTATGTTCTCCCGTATACTCTCTCGTAACAACAGCTTGTGCTCTTTTATATAGTTTAAAGGCAGAATATGAATAACATTGCCTTACTTTCCTGAAAGCCTTATTTCTTTCTTTTATTGCCTTTTTACATTCTTCAGTCCATCTAGGGAATATTTTCATCTTATTATCACCTTTTGGTCTGGGAATTGCTTCTTCAAGTCAAAGTCAAAGTGAACTTTATTGTCATCTCAACCATATACAAGTATACAGATAGACGAAATTGCGAAGTTCAGGGTCCACAGTGTAACAACATGACATGCAAATAATAAATTAAAAAGAGAATTAAAATTAAAATTTAAAATTAAAACACAAACAAGACAAGACATTGTGTAAAGACAAGACAAAGAAGTAGCAGCAATATTGACATGTAGTTAGCAATATGAACATTGATGCAATGTATGGTATTTACAATCTAGATACATAAATATAGTCAATAGATATGTAATATAATAAATAAATAATAAATAATAGATATAGATAATACAGAAATTATCAGTGTATGATAATAGTTGTTTAAGACATGTGTAAACAATGACAGGTCAGAATGTTTCACAGCAGAAGGATATCAAGAGTGTCAAAATACTTAAAAGGTCAGTTTGTGATTCAGTTCTTTTCTACATGCACGTTAGTCTTTGTAGGAAAGTGGCTTGCATGTATAAAAGTTCTGTTTTCAGAGGTGGTTGAAGCAGTGTGGAAGATTTAGCTTGGGGGTAAAAACTCTCCTGTAGCCTGGCAGATCTGGCTTGATGCTGCAGTATCTTCTCTTGGATGGCAGAAGTGTGAAAAGTCCATGTGAGGGGTGTAACTGGTCCTGCACAATGCTGCAGGCCTTGTGGACACTGCGTTTGTAAAATATGTCCTGTAGTGAAAGGAGAGGCACCCCAATAATGTTCTCTGCTGTCTTCACTATCCTTTGCAGGCGCTTGTAGTTGGATATGTTGCAGTTGCCATACCAGACAGTGATGCAGCTGGTCAGAACACTATCAATGGTGACTCTGTAGAACATGGTGAGGATGGAAGGGGGAAGACTTGCTCGCTTCAGTCGCCTCAGAAAGTGTAGTCTCTGCTGGGCTTTCTTGATTAGTGATGAGGTGTTACGTGTCCACATAAGTTCCTCAGTTATGTGCACACCAAGGAACTTGGTACTCCTAACATTCTCCACATCTAAACCGTTGATGCTGAGTGGGACGTGGGCAGGATGTGATTTTCTGAAGTCCACGATTATCTCTTTTGTCTTGTCAACATTGAGAGATAGATTGTTGTCTTCACACCATGCAGACAGCCGTTCTGCCACATCTCTGTATGCTGTTTCATCATCCCTGCTTATCAGTCCCAGCACCGTCATATCATCCGCAAAGTTGATGATGTGGTTGGTGTTGTGCATGGCTGTGCAGTCGTGAGTCAGCAGGGTGAACAGCAGTGGACTAAGCACGTAGCCCTGCGGCGCTCCAGTGCTCAGTGTGATGTTGCTGGAAGTGTTGCAGCACATCCGAACTGACTGGGGCCTCACTGTCAAGAAGTCCAGGATCCAATTGCAGAGGGTGGTGTTCAGGCCCAACCTGCTCAGTTTTACAACCAGCTTTTGAGGGATGATTGTGTTGAAGGCAGAACTAAAGCTATTGATTTTATCACTTCACAGTAAAACATCATACCTTAACTCAATATCCTCCAAGTCCAACTGACCTGAGAATCTGCTTTTACATAAACTATAACTGACTCATTATCAATCCCAACTTCCAAAACTCTATGTACTATCCTATTTCTGATAAAAATGGCTACTCTTCCACCATTACCTATTTTCCTATCACATGTCATATCAATAGATAGATAGATAGATAGATAGATACATCCCTGTATTGTGAAATGTAGATGAGATTTCAATCACGTTTCTTGTACACATATTATATCTGGTTTTTTTTATATCCTATCAATATATTTCTTAAATTCAAGTTCATTTGCCAACAAGTTTCTTGAATTTCATTGCATTTTTAAAATTACCATTATCAATGCTTCTTTGTGGCTTAAGTACTGTTGTCTCCACTCTGTATAAAATCATTAATAATGTCTACAGTTAACACTCGTCCTCATCTGAGTTCACCCCTGTTATGGCACGTCTTTATTTGAAAACAGCTGTATCAGATTGGGACGAGCGTGAACATGACTGAGAGAATAAAACTGAATAAAAAAAAAGCTAAACTTTACAAGTACCATAAATTTACACCAGCTGTTACAGACTCAAATCAAATGTATATTTTATTCTATAATAGTAAGAATAAGAGCAGCTCACTACTGAAAACGGAGGCGTCCAGTATCAAACCACAAATGTCTTGATTACAAGTCAGCAGTCCTTACTGCTGCACCATCAAAGCGGTTGTATTAAAGGTGTGTCAATGTCACACACTAATGCAAGTTCTTTTTCTGCAGTTATATTCTTGAATAAAAGCGCACTTGTTTTGTTATACTTGTACCTTTTGTGAAAGTGTTTATTTGATATTTGAACTTCAGGCTTCACACATTATACACTTCATGTCTACATTTTGTCAGTTATTACTAAAACATGAAAAACATTTCTGTTTTAATGATGTGTTTACATAGATTGTTGCAGACATGGAACACACATGAAATACATGTATTCCAAATAATGATATATTATTTATCCTATACAACTCTAGGCAACTCACACGCAGGTAAACAGACTTGGGCTGTGAGAACTTTCTGCCCTTTCTGCATTGGTGGGGGGATGGGATAGCAGGCTGCTTGCTGGTTGTGTTGATCGACACATTTACAACACAAAAGACAATGATGGAGAGGTGCGATTTAAGGTGGGCTGGGATTACAAGTTTTTTCGTAGGCTTTGGTAATTCTGGAGTTAAATCCTTATTTCTAGATATTTTTGCACAGCTTTTAAAATTATGTTAATTTCGCTGTTCTACTTTTGGCTTGTGCTGTACAATTTACCACATCCACTATAAACGTAACAAATTCCACTTTATGTGTTATTAGTGATCCTTTCATTATATATCCATGTATTACATTGATTCTTTTAGATTTGTCAGTACCGTTACCATTACTCTGACCCTTATATGCATGTTTCAGTACTCTTTGAAGAGTTTCAGCATAAGATATGAAAAGTTTAATTTCCTTCTTCCTCGTCACTTCCTTTCATCTCCAATCCAGTCATAGCTCAGTGCTGCTGTCCCTGAGTCATGGCCCCAGAGTCTTTTTTGGTTCTTTTTTGTGTGTATGAATCTTAACAGAAATAAGCTTCCATAACATGTTAACATCAAAACTCTGCAATGATACTTCAGAAGTCTTAGATCAATTTGTCTCACTCCACACAAACACTTGTTGGAGACCCTCACTATGACAATGTGCTTTTCCATGGGTGTCAGTCATCTAATTTTATAGGCCAGCACTAAAACAACACACTGCATACATTCTTTTATTGTTTGCTTATTTATATCTCTTACTATCTCTGTCATGTGCTATGGAAAAGGGATCAGTAGAGCTGCAATTCTAAATGAACACATTTTCATTCTTCAGCCTAATGAATACAGTGGACCTCCACCATAAATCTTAATTTAAACTCATCTTTCCTCTTATCCACTTTAATCAGCTATGCCTCAAACTGTTTTAGCACTAATCCTGTTATTTTTTTTGTACTTTAATCACAGGTGACTTCTAAGAGAATGAACATTGGGTGAATTACCTACTGCTCCTGAAGTGATGTTATCAAAAAGTCACGGTGGAAAAATTGAGTTAAAAACACTATGCTGAATATGCTTGAGTCAATATATTGCTACAGGCCTCTTAAAAAGACGTATCCATACTTACCCTGTCAGGCTAACATGTAGCCTATGGTGACATTGACAGTAAAATCATCACTTACAAAAACAGCAACATTAACAATAAATATACATATTTAATTTAGGTAGCTGAAATATTCTGACTAGCTCACAAAATTCAATGGAATCAGAAAGTAGTAATCATCTTTAAACACAGACATATAGTTCATGTTTACTATGTCAACATCAACGTATGCTAAGAACACAGTAAGCTTTGAAAAGCGTCATCATTCAGTTAATAGAGGGCAGTGAGCAACAGCGGATTATATTTACCAAGTTTTAATACAATTCTGTTTTGGTGATGCTTATTTTTTGACATTGACAAATTCTTTTTAACAATGCATTCAAAGTCTAGGGCCACAATCAGGTGGTTTTGTTGATCAATTTATTTAGTTTTTCTGCATCTGTGTCTCCTATGCTACTCTGATTTTTATTATTAACTACAAATAGAAGTTTCAAGCAAAGAGTTAACATTGATATTTGTCATTATTACAAATTTCATATACTGTAAATAAAAAAAAAACTCCAAAGTTAACCCAAACTCCAAAGTTAGCAATGTCTTTCCACAGGTATTCAGCGTGTCAGCTCCTTTGCTCCTGTACCTTGCAATACTAATTATCACTCTTTAAACTCAGACAATAAGCACTGGTTAATGAATGTGGCCAGTCTGAATTAATGTTAATGTTTTACCATATGATTTTTTGCATCTTTCATGTTTATTATAAATAACTGAGCATAATTTCCATAACCTATCAGTTCATTTTACATTTATCATTGCTTTAAAGTTTCTTTGCTTTTAATGTATCATGTATTGAATGATCTGGATATTTTACATTACCTTGTAACGGTGTGCATTGTGAGGTCTACTATAATAAAATAAGTCTGATTAATTTATTTAAACAAAAGTTACACTTTCTTTATGAGGACCTCAGGGTGTAATTTGAATTATTTGCATAGGTAGTTAAAGTGGAGTATTACAGAATCTTAAGATATTTCATTAAATATTTCCATAATTGGTTTGGCGGTCGAAATGATTGAATGCATTTTCATATCCTACATTGTGTAATAAATGATCTGTGTTATAATTTTGGACAAAATGTATGTACAATCTCAATTCCGAAAAAGTTGGGACTATGTGTAAAATGTACATAAAAACAGGCTGCAATGATAAGCAAATCTCATAAACCCATATTTTATTCACAGTAGAATGAGAAAATGTACCATTTTAAGAAAAGAATAAGGTCATTTTAAATTTGATGGCAGAAACACGTCTCAAAAAAGTTGGGACAGGGCCATGTTTACTACTGTGCAGTATCCCATCTTCTTTTAACAACAGTCTGTAAATGTCTGGGAACTGAGGAGACCAGTGGCTGGACTTTTGGGAGGTGAATGTTGTCCCATTCTTGTCTGATATAGGATTCTAGCTGCTAAATACGGTAGTGCTGGGTCTTCTTTGTCATATTTTTCATTTTATGATACACCAAATGTTTTCAATTAGTGAAAGGCCTGAACTGCAGGCAGACTCTTCCACTACGAGGCCGTTCTGTTGTAACAGATGTAGTATGCAGTTTAGCATTGTCTTGCTGAAATATGCAAGGTCTTCTCTGTAAAGGACGTCATCTGGATGGGAGAATATGTTGCTTTATAACCTGTATATACCGTGGATGATGCCTTTCTAGATGTACCAACTGCCTATTCCATAGGCACTAATGCACTGCCATACCATAAGAGTTGCACGCTTTTGAACTGAGTGCTGATAAATGAGGCCGTGGCATCCATGTTTCCCAAAAAGAATCTCAAATTTCGATTTTGTCTGACCACAGAACAGTTTTCCAATTTGCCTCAGTTCATTTTAAATGAGCTATGGCCCAGAGAAAACGGCAGTATTTCTGGATCATGTTCACATATGGCTTCTTCTTTGCATGATAGAGCTTTAACCTGCATTTGTGGATGACATGACGAACTGTGTTCACAGACAATAATTTCTGAAGTGTTCCTGAGCCCATACAGTGATTTCCATGACAGAATCAGGCCTGTTTTTAATACAGTGCTGCCTAAGGCACCAAAGATCACGGTCTTGTCCGTTGTGCACAGAGATTTCTCCAGATTCTTAAAATCTTTTGATGATACTCTGTACTGTTGATGATGAGATATTCAAAATCGTTGCAATTTTACAGAATTTTACAATTTTACAGACTTTTACAAATTTATCTTTGCAGAATAATGTTAAGGAACATTATTCTGAAATTGTTCCACAAAGTGTATATGCAGTTTTTTGCAGATTGGTGAACCTCTGCCCATCTTTACCACTGAGAGACTCTGATTGTCTAAGATGCTTATTTATAACCAATTATGTTACTGACATGTTGACAATTAACCTAATTAGTTGCAAAATATTCCTCCAGCTGATTCTTTTTAGCACTACTTATTTTTCCAGCCTTTTGCTGCCTCCATCCCACTTTTTCGAGACGTGTTGCTGCCATCAAATTCAAAATGAGCTAATATTTTTCAAGAAATATTAAAATGTTTAATTTTTGAAATTTCATATGTTTTCTATGTTCTATTATGAATTAAATGTGGGTTTATGAGATTTGCAAATCATTGCATTTTGATTTTTTTTACATTTTACACAGCATCCCAATGTTTTTGGAAGTGGGATTGTAGAAATATACAGTTTTTTTCTTTTTTATTAATGATAGGTGTTGAAAATGTTTGTTCTCTCATATTATTAGATAAATTCAGCTTCTGCAACTGATACATCAGTACTGCCATATAGTGCCTTCATGTGATGATGGCTAACCTGGAGGCACACGGCTCTGTATATACTGGTCGGAGATTCCTCTGACAAACTGATGGATCTGCATTTGCAGAACTCTTGCAGTTGACGTGACCATTTTCAATGTTTTTACTGTTATACACAGTGTTATGATATGAGTACACAAAAATAGTAAAAGGATGTTACGCCTTCCAAAAAAGACCCATAACTCAGACCATGGCCGTTCATCAACTTCAGGCCTCACATTTAGGTCTCACCTCAGGCAGTCTTATCCCAAACTCTGCACAGGCCTAAAAAGGGGGTTTGCCTTCAAAAGTTCAAAAATTTATCTATAAAAATGCCTCTTTAGGAAAAGGAAACCATACATCTCAGGCTAGAGTGACAAATCAAATAAAGAATCTTTATGAAAGACGAATTTATTTTAAATAAATCGAAGCAAGTCTGCAATCCAGAAATTATACAGTAAACCAAAAAACAGAAGCATTTAATCCAAAAATAATAGTCTAAATGAAAAAACCTCTCTTTGTACAACCACTGAAGAGTCTCCTCCCTAGCCTAAGGAGCTAAGGGTGGGCTTTCTTTTTTGATGTCTGGGTTGTCCATGCCGCTTGGGAGTTACACCCAAATAACACATAGAATGCAGGAAAACATGTCATACATTGGTAATAAATAATAGACAACAATGACAACAAAAAATACATAAATACCATTAATAGTTGAAAAATAATGCTTTACAACAAACAAAAAAGATGCAAAAATAGAATGTTAACATAAGCCAGGGAACAAACCCAGTCTTAAATATAACACAGAGCATTTGATTTCACTGCTGTAGGTAATAATACTGCAAATAAGGTGGGGTCTCAGCCCAAGACAGGCACAGTGAAATCCAAGAGTGTATTGAAGGAGCTGTTTAAAAAAAGGAGTTAGGTGGATGACTGAAGAGCTCATATCATAATCATTATCGGATTCCCCAACATTTCATGCTGGTGCCCATAGGTATTTGATGGCCAGACACATTTTTTGATAGTAGTATTTGTTGACTTTCAATCTTAAAGGTTGAAAAGCAAGTATGTTGTACTACCTAAACAATAGGCATTGTGTAAGCAGATTTATCCAATACAAAATGCTTACAGGTCGCCTACTGATTTCAATCAACCTTCAGTTAAATGTTTTGTGCTGATCAAAATCTTCCTCTTTACTGCAATATGTAATTTCAGCATTTAAGAAAAGCCAAAGTAAAAACCAAACTACTGCAAAATCATTTTTATTGTGACAAACTGGTTAATAGCTTTATTTTTAAAAAGCTTTCTTCGTTCATTTTAAATCCAGTATGTGGTAGGAAATGATTTCTATAGAGAACTAGTTTAATATCTTTAGTCTTCTTTACTCAAGAAAAAATACCCACCAAAATGTTGTGCTACCTGTTTAGCACACAGGCAGACCAAAAAAAATTAAACAAAAATTAAAACTCTCAGTGATAGATACGTGGTCTAATGGCACAAATGATTACATTTCTGTGCTTCACGTGAGAAGCAAACAGTGCTGCAATCTGCTAAATGTATTTATTTGAATTGAACATTTATAGTGATGTACAGGAGAAAACAAGAAAGATGAAAAGCATAGCGGAATATTTCTTAACAACTTTTGGACTGTCATGCCAGCAATCAATTTGAAAAACAATGTGTTGGATTTCATTTTAAGGTTCATATCCAGTCCTACCACAGCTTTAAGTTTCTACGTTTTGGCTAATAAAGAGACCTACAGATAAGAAATGAAAAAGACGTCAAAATGGCTGTAAAGAAATACTTGATTTATCACTACAAATGTGGCTCTGTATTTTGAAGATTTTTATGAGAATTGCAAGTAAGAGATTATCAGATGTATGCTTTCAAAAGTCAATTTCAATATATTTTATTATATTTTCACATTTATTTTTGTAAAACATATTTGGAGATCATCCCAACAGCAACAGGAACAAGTACATTAGAAGGTCAGCTCGGGTTTAACGGTTTGGAGACAAAGTCAGAGAGGCGAGATTGTGTTGGTTTGGACATGTGCAGAGGAGAGATGCTGTGTATATTGGGAAAAAGATGTTAAGGATAGAGCTGCCAGGCAAGAGGAAAAGAGGAAGGCCTAAGAGAAGATTTATGGATGTGATGAGAGATGACATGCAGGTGATGGGTGTGACAGAGCAAGATGCACAGAACAGAAAGATATGGAAGAAGATGATCCGCTGTGGCAACCCCTAACAGGAGCAGTCGAAAGGAGAAGAAGATCTCAACAGTAACAGTCTAATGGAAGGAACCAGGGGGGTATTTTTCGTACGTGGATTAGTTGTTTAGCCGGATGTAATTGTTGACGATTTGGCCTGATTCTGGATCTGTCGGTTTTTTGAAACTCTTGCTGGAAGTGTTGTCATAGCAACACATCCTAATCCTCAAACCTGCTCGGAGCAGGTTTGTTCTACGTAAACAAGGATTAGTTTACACACGTAATCAGTGACGGTGCGTGGAAGTCATCCAGTCAGGGCTTCGCCGTTCATGAATGAGCGACCAATTGATATTGGTGCGCAAATTATACGAAGAGAATTTCATATAGAGAGGGGTTTGCACGATCGGCAAGATTCTTTATTGCTCCTGGAGGAAATTATTTTCGAAAGATACCGCTTTAGCCGAGGGGGAATATTGTACCTCAAAGCTTTATTAGCACCTTATATTCGAAGTCAAACTACGCGAAGTCGGGCTCTCACAACCACACAGACAGTATGCATTGCTTTGAGGTTTTTTACAAGTGGCACTTTTTTATATACTGTAGGCGATGCGGAAAATCTAACTACAAGTGCAGTTTGCCAGGCAATTCGTAAAGTCTGTTTGGCTCTGAAATATTTCCTTTGGGTTTTCATAGTGTTTCCTGGACACCTGCGTGTGCAGACAATAAAAGAGGCGTTTCATGCCATTGCAGGTAGGTAATACACAGGCTAAAACACCCACAGTTCCATGAAGAATCTCAATCAGCCTAACATTCTCATTACCAGGATTTCCAAATGTGATTGGGGCACATGGGACTGATCAGAGTGGAGTTTGATCAAACATTATTTGGAAAATGTACCTCTCCTCCTGATGAATAATCAGACACAGTGTCTTCATCAAATATTTGACCTTCGTCAATATCTCGTTGGTCAGACACAGGTTCAAGGGATATGACATTCCCTGCAACTGACCCAACAAATAAGAGGGCTATATGGAACATACCTATAGCACACATGGAGGACAAATATATGCAATGACCATCCTTTACCTGAAATGAAGTGACTACTGCATCCTGCCACTGGTTCTGAGGAGGAGCTTCCCCCTGGAATGCCCTCAGAAACAGGGCGATGGGCATTTTGCTGGAGAGCCAGCTCTTCTGCAGGGGTTAGGTCTGGACCGCATGGACCTCCACCTGTTTTTTGCTTGTCTGCCTTCTTATTAGCTTTAAAATTAATGTTTTTTATATTATATATGATTATTTATGTCAACAATTCTTTAAATAGTTGTATACCAATATTTACCACTTTGAAGTATATTCTTGTACTTCACTTTAACCTGTTCCCATGTTCTCCTTGTGCTCACGTTTGATCTGGAATTATGACATATTAAATAATAATTAATCTGACACATAGGAAATGAAATGCTGCATTCAGTAAGTACAATGCACACTACTTAGTGTTTAATTTGTCGGCCACTTTTTGCCAGCCGTCTTTTCTGGTCTGGGCTGCTTTTGCAGTGTTACCCCTTGTGCATATTAAATCTTGAAATTATTCATGTCCTTCGAATAAAAGGTCTTGCGCCACGTGTGTGAAAAAAAAATGCGTTCTTTCGTCATTTTGTTACAGCCTATCAAAGACTTGCTGATCATGTTTTCTAGACTCAATATATATGGGCTTTTCACTCAGTGCGGGCACACGCATTCATCTCGGATGATTAGATCTAGCTCGACTAATCTAATACACAGCTGCGTTTGAAAAACCGACCTATCCCGGATGAGTGTCACCGGCATTAACTCATCCAAGATGAGGCATCTGATCTTGGATGATTTAAGCGACGTACGAAAAATACCCCCCAGATGGGAGTGGGCATCACAGTTTTAACCAATACTATACACACACGTTAGAATTTATTTCTACATTGACACTGCTGTCACATTGACACATGTGTACTATAGCTACTGCCAGATTTATCACTAAGGCAAACTCTGCATGAAGGTCTAACTCAGCAAACTATGACTACCTTAAAAAGCCCACCCTAACCATACAAAGTATAACAGATTTTGCAAGCCATTTATTCTTACATCAGTGCATCAGTCCTACTTAATCTGATTTTGAGTCACAGGGAGTTGAGGCCATACATAGGAGGATTTATCTTGAGGCAACAACCATATTCTAGATGTAGTGCCCATTCTTCACACACTAACAGAAAGTTAAATCTGATTTACCACTTCATCTAACATGCAGGACAATATTACTATTATTACTGCAACGTTTTGGGAAGTTGTTTAGAAAAAAAAAGAATGTGCACACTCCTCAAAGATATTGATTGAAATGATATTTAAAACCAGCCTATACAAGCTATGCTTCCTCCTTTAGAAATGTATCTTGAAGACAGAATTAGAATACAATTTAACCTTGAACAAAACTCTTAGAAGTCATTAATAATAGCCCTATTGGTTAGTGGTTCTGTTCACGTATTCCATACATTGCTTCTGCTCCGTCCTTTATTTGCATAAAGCCTATTCTCAGAGTACAGCATGTACATTAGCATAATATTAATAAATATAAAATACAAAAAAGCACAGCTTGCCTAATTTACTTTTTTCTATAACATCACCAAATTTCATTCAAATCAATGAAATCAGTTAAAACATTTGTGAGTTTTTGGGGTATAAAATTTTTTTTATAATAGGAGAGTTTTCCCCTAAACATTGATATACTTGTATCAACATGTCCTTCCTTAGCTAATACTTATTGTCCTAGATGTGCCATTTTGCCAAATTTCGGCATTTTAGCTAAACTGGAAATAGTATTTTTGTTGATGAGTGAGTGAATGATTGGGGGAGTCAGTCAGTCAACTTTACATTTTATATATACACTCACCAGTTTCTTTATTAGGTACACCTTGCTAGTACAAGGTTTGGACCCCTTTTGCCTTCAGAACTGCCATAATTCTTTGTAACATAGACTCAACAAGGTGCTGAAATATTGCTCAGGAATCTTGGTCCTTATTGACACGATAACATCACGCAGTTGTTGCAGGTTTGTCGGCTTCACATCCATGATGTAAATCTCCCATTCCACCACATCCCAAAGGTGCTCTGTTGGAATGAGATCTGGTGACTGTGGAGGCCATTTGAGTACAGTGAACTCACTATCATGTTCAAGAAGCCAGTTTGAGATAATTTGGACTATGTGACATGGCATATTATCCTGCTGGAAGTAACCATCAGAAGATGAATACACTGCAGTCATAAAGGGATGGACATGGTCAGCAAAATACTCTGGTAGGCTGTTGCATTTGAACGATACTCAATTGGTACTAAAGGGCCCACAGTGTGCCAAGAAAACATCTCCAATGCCATTACACCACCACCACCACCAATCCTGAACTGTTGATACAAAGCAGGATGGATCCATGCTTTCATATTGTTGACACCAAATTCTGACCCTACCATCTGAATGCTGCAGCAGAAATCGAGACTCATTAGACAAGGCAATGTTTTTCCAAATTTCGATTATCCAATTTTGGTGAGCCTGTGCAAATTTTAGCCTCAGTTGCCTGTTCTTAGATGACAGGAGTGACACCCGGTGTGGTCTCCTGCTGTTGTAGCTCATCTGCTTCAAGGTTTGACGTGTTGTGCATTCAGAGATGCTTTGCTGCACACCTCAGTTGTAACAAGTGGTTATTTGTGTTACTGTTGCCTTTCTATCAGCTATCAACCAGTCTGGCTATTCTCTTCCGATCTCTGGCATTAACAAGGCATTTTCTCTCAGAGAACTGCTGCTCACTGGATATTTTCCCTTTTCAGACCATTCTCAGTAAACCCTAAAGATGGTTGTATGTGAAAATCCCCATAGATCACTAGTTACTGAAATACGCTGACCAACCTGTCTGGCATCAATCATGATCACATTAAAAGTCACTTATATCACCTTTCTTCCCCATTCTGATGCTCGGTTTGAACTTTAGGAGGTCGTCTTGACAATGTCTACATTCCTAAATGCATTGAGTTGCTGTCATGTGATTAGATATTTGCATCAGCAAGGTGTACCTAATAAAGTGGCCAGTGAGTGTGTGTGTGAGTGTGTGTGTGTTGTGTGTGTGTATATATATATATATATATATATATATATATATATATATTTATATATAGACCCTGTGTTTGGATTCAGCGGGTTTGAAAATGGATGGATATATGGTACAGTGGTAGCACTGCTGCCTCGCAGTTAGGAGACCCGGGTTCGCTCCCTGCGTGGAGTTTGCATGTTCTCCCCGTGTCTGTGTGGGTGTCCTCCGGGTGCTCCGGTTTCCTCCCACAGTCCAAAGACATGCAGGTTAGGTGCATTGGTGATCCTAAATTGTCCCTAGTGTGTGCTTGGTGTGTGGGTGTGTGCCCTGCGGTGGGCTGGCACCCTGCCCGGGGTTTGTTTCCTGCCTTGTGCCCTGTGTTGGCTGGGATTGGCTCAAGCAGACCCCCGTGACCCTGTAGTTAGGATATAGCGGGTTGGATAATGGATGGATAGATGGATGGATAATTTCAACAAACTATTGATGTACCCTCTAATGTGGGAGTTGAAAAAGCTTATTATTATGTACAGAGACTTAGTCTTGTCGTATACATCAGAGCCAAGAGTTTGATGACATTTTACTAATATGTTAAAAATATTGTTTTACATTCTCTTAAAGTACTTTACTAACTCTAAACTCTCTTTCTCACTTTAAAGAAACTTCTACCATTGTTATTCATCATCCCTAGTCTTATTCTTCCTGTCATTCAAGTGACTTCCTGAAGCAGTTTATGGCTTCCAGCATATAATATCTGTTCTTAAGCCTTAATTCAAATGTAATTTTTCTCCATGCAGATGACATTGTTCTTTTTGCAATAATTCTTTTAATGGGACTCCATACATGTCTATTTAATCAGTATAAAATGTTATCTATACAAAGTCAATTGTTTTAATTTAGCTCTTCTTTTCTTGAAATCCATTTTATTAATCTGCAAGCTTCCAAGATAATATCCTTATTACTTTTTATTTTAGAGACCAAGATGTAAATGTATTCTCATTTCTAAACTTTCAGTGCATGTCTCTTCCCATTATCTATACACATTACCTGACATTAAGTCTGCTACTCGTTGCAAAACCTCACCCTATCTCTCCTGACTTACACTTAAATGTCAAACTAGGTATTAACTATTTTTTGTGCTTCTTCTGCTTTTTTCTCTCTAATTATTGGTTGGATGTCAGATTGCAAAATTTATGTGGAAGGAACAATATGAATACTTAAAGTTATGTAATGTTAAAGTATAACTTCCCACTCTAAAAGGGATGGTGACTTCTCTCCCTTCGTTGCAGTGGGACAACTAAACCTTCACTACACACTTGATGCAGTGCCTTGTCAGCTGTTAATATCCCCTTTCTTTGATATTGTTGGAAAAAAGTACCAATATCCCTTAATAATAAGACTGGCATCATATTTTCTCAAATAACATGTTAGATAAAAATTCTTTCAGGTTATCCAGTTAAATCTTGGTCTCGTCCGTTACAGGAGATGGACGTCTGAAGCGGAGCTCCGTTAGCAGCAGTGTTATTTTTTTCTCTTATTTCTTATTATCCCGATGTATCCTGTATCTACCCAACCCGAGGAGGTTCTATTACAGTATATGCAAGCATATATAAACATGAGCGGCAAGAAAGGGGCTCAGAAAGAAATGAAAACGAAATCTAAAGCTACATACAAGCCTAGACAGGCATCAAGTCCAAGTTCAAGGTACAGCCTTTCAGAGACTGACCTGGAACAGACAGGCGAAAGCACAGACTTCCCAGGACCCTGCTCGAAAATGGGAGCGAATGTGCATGTGGTCATGATAGCTCGTCGATTCCAGAAGATTACTTGAAACTGGAAATGGCCTTGCAGTCCACGCTTTCATGTACTCCTTGCAAGCCGGGAGCATCAGCTGTAATAGGGCTTACCGCTTTACCTGCATAGCACGAAAGCCAAAACGATCAGTCCGAACTGAATGTAATGATCACTACAATGGCCACGGCCATAAATGAGCTCAAGAAAGATATTCAGAAAGATATAAAGAAAGAAATAAATGTTATGCTCAAGACAAATGAGAAGCCGCGGGTGGAGCTGTGGCTGGAGCTGCAGGAGCTGTGGCAGGATAATAAAGACTTGGAGAAACGTGTATATAATCGCTTTGAGACAGCCTTTAAAGGTAGGCTGGAAAAAATTGAGGAACACATTCAGGAAAATGTATCTAAGTTTGAGAATAAACTGAGAGCACTTGTCGATCAGCTGGAAGGCATTAAGCAGACATTCACAACTCGAATTGAAACAGCCGAACATTTGGCATCCCCCACTGATGGAAAAGCAACAGCTGCGAATTCCGAATGCAAAAAACTTGAAGACAGACTTGCTACTCTGGAAGATGGATGCAGAAGGAATAATATTAGAATCAAAGGTCTACCTGAGAATTGTGACAGTCGAAACCCAGTGAAATTTGTAGCTGAACTATTCTCAAAAATAACTGGAGAGGACTTTAAATCAGACACCGAGATAGCAGCAGCTTACCGCATATGGGGATCAAATACCTCTAAACCTAGGACTTTTGTCGTACGTTTTGAAAAATTACAATCTAAATTTAATGTAATGTCACTTCTCAGACAGAAACAAGAGATTATATTTGAAAATAACCACATTCGTATCTTCCCTGATTTCTCACCCTCAACAGCTGCTAAACGTGCCACTTTTTACAACATTAAACAGCGCTTACAGAAAGCCGAGATCAGACACAGCCTCTTGTATTCTGCCAAACTGAAAGTGGACATTCAAGGCATTACATCTTTACCACTATAAAGGAAGCAGAAAAAGAACTAAGAAAACTGATCCCGTCACTCTTCTGAAATACGATTCTGAGTCGCACCCTGTTATGGCATGGCAAGGAAGATCTTACTAGCTGTCTGATCCGCTTGCAATGATACTGGTACCGTAATTATACATCCTTTTCCCTTCTGTTTATGTTTTAATTACAATTATATGCGTATATGTATGTATGTGTGGAAGAAATGAAATTAGTAACTTTTATTTATTTTTTTTAAAAGGAGATTGTTTAACATCATGGGGGTATTTTTCGTACGTGGATTACTCGCTTAGCCGGATGTAATTGTTGACGATTTGGCCTGATCCTGGATCTGTCGGTTTTTTGAAACTCTTGCTGGAAGTGTTGTCATAGCAACACATCCAAATCTGCAAACCTGCTCGGAGCAGGTTTGTTCTACGTAAACATGGATTAGTTTACACACGTGATCAGTGACGGTGTGGAAGTCATCCAGTCAGGGCTTCGCCGTTCATGAATGAACGACCAATTGATATTGGTGTGCAAATTATAGGAAGAGAATTTCATATAAAGAGGGTTTTGCGCGATCGGCAAGATCCTTTATTGCCCCCGGAGGAAATTCTGTACGAAAGATACCGCTTTAGCCGAGGGGGAATATTGTACCTCAAAGATTTATTAGCTCCGTATATTCGAAGTCAAACTCGGCGAAGTCGGGCTCTCATAACCACACAGACAGTAGGCATTGCTTTGAGGTTTCTTGCAAGCGGCACTTTTTTATATACTGTAGGCGATGCGGAACAGCTATCGAAAAGTGCAGTTTGCCAGGCAATTCGTAAAGTCTGTTTGGCTCTGAAACATTTCCTTCAGGTTTTCATTGTGTTTCCTGGACACCTACGTGTGCAGACAATAAAACACCCACAGTTCCACGAAGAATCCCACAATCAGCCTAACATTCTCATTACCAGGATTTCCAAATGTGATTGGGGCACATGGAACTGATCAGAGTGGAGTTTGATCAGACATTATTTGGAAAGTGTACCTCTCCTCCTGATGAATAATCAGACACAGTGTCTTCATCAAATATTTGACCTTCGTTAATATCTCGTTGGTCAGACACAGGTTCTAGGGATATGACATTCCCTGCAACTGGCCCAACAAAAAAGAGGGCTATATGGAACATACCTATAGCACACATGGAGGACAAATATGCAATGACCATCCTTTACCTGAAATGAAGTGACCACTACTTCCTGCCACTGGTTCTGAGGAGGAGCTTCCCCCTGGAATGCCCTCAGAAACAGGACGATGGGCATTTTGCTGGAGAGCCAACTCTTCTGCAGGGGTTAGGTCTGGACTGCGTGGACCTCCACCTGTTTTTTGCTTGTCTGCCTCCTTATTAGCTTTAAAATTAATGTTTTTTATATTATATATGATTCTTTATGTCAACAATTCTTTAAATAGTTATATACCAATATTTACCAGTTTGAAGTATATTCTTGTACTTCACTTTAACCTGTTCCCATGTTCTCCTTGTGCTCACGTTTGATCTGGAATTATGACATATTAAATAATAATTAATCTGACACATAGGAAATGAAACGCTGCATTCAGTAAGTACAATGTACACTACTTAGCGTTTAATTTTTTCGGCCACTTTTTGCCAGCCGTCTTTTCTGGTCTGGGCTGCTTTTGCAGTTTTACCGCTTGTGCATATTAAATCTTGATATTCTTTGTGTCCTTCGAATAAAAGGTCTTGCGCCGCGTGTGTGAAAAAAAATGCGCCCGTTCTTTCGTCATTTTGTTACAGCCTATCAGAGACTTGCTGATCATGTTTTCTAGACTCAATATATATGGGCTTTTCACTCAGCGCGGGTGCGCGCATTCATCTCGTATGATTAGATCCAGCTACGCTAATCTAATACACAGCTGCGTTTGAAAAACCGACTTATCTGGATGAGTTTCACTGGCATTAACTCATTCAAGATGAGGCACCTGATCTCGGATGGTTTAAGCAACGTACGAAAAATACCCCCCATATCCTTGATTTATTGTTATTGTTATTATTGTATTAGGGCTTGCTATGCTTATCCAGGGCCACTTTTTAACACCATTTCCTGGGTTTACTATCTTACTATTTGAAGACTGTTAAAGACTATATTTTATGCTTATAGTATTTGGACTGTATTGGCAATAGATACTGTATCTCAATTTTAATCTTCATACGCCACTGCTGGGGGGCTTGTTTTGTTTTGGACGTGCTCTGTCTCTAGGTATGTCAGAGGTCTGGGACTTTGTGAAGTGTGGTCCAGCCTCAAGTGAGGAGTCAAAATGGGGGGGGGGGGGGGGGTTTGGGGAGAGAAAGAGAGCAAGTTATATCTAATTTATCCTATTAATCTTTATAATGATAATTACCAACATAATAATAGGCTTCATGGCAATAACTCCAGGGAAAATTGGAAATTTAGGTCAAAGCTGTCTCACTTTCAGTTAAGACTACAAAATGACATCAAAAATTCAGAACAATGTCTCCATGACCGGACAGTTAACTTTGTGAGCTGGAATGTTAAAGGCCTGAATCACGAATTAAAGAGAAAGAAAGTATTCTCTCACCTAACAGGTCTAAACGCTAAAATAGTATTTTACAGGAGACCCATTTATTAAGCAAGGATCAGTTCCGGCTCCAAAACGACTGGACTGGCCAAATATTCCATTACAGCTTTACAAAGAAAACTAGAGGTGTGGGAATTCTTATACAAAGAACAGTCTCATTTGTAGTAGCAGACGTAATATCTGGTCCTGAAGGGAGATACAGTATGTGATTGTAATGGGTAATTTATTTAACTGTAAAGTGATTGTGATAAATGTTTATGCACCCAATGTGGATGATAGGGAAGTCATGCAAAATGTATTTGCATCCATTCCCAATGTGAAAACTCATAAACTTATAATGGCTGGGGACTTTAATTGTTTTTTAAATCCAGACTTAGATAGGTCACAGGGGTGATGACATCTAACACTGCAAAGACAGTTACACAGTTTGTAACTGATCACAACTTATCAGAACCCTGGAGATTTCCAAACCCAAATTCAAGAGCATATTCCTTGTACTCACCAGTGCATCATTGCTACTCAAGAATTGATTATTTCTTTGTAGATAACAATTTCTTGCCTAAGATTAAATCTTGCAAGTACGACGCTATTGTTTTTTCCGACCATGCCCCTTTGATCTTGGAGCTAAAATCATTATGTCCCACATACTCACCTCGCAGATGGTGTCTTAACCCACTTCTATTAGCAGATGAGAACTGTACAGAATTTAAAACAAATCAGCTTTTTTCTAGAGACAAACACATCCTCAGAGGTCTCTGCAGGAATACTCTGGGAAACCCTGAAAGCCTTCTTAAGAGGACAGATTATTTCATATCTTTCCCACAGAAATAAATTGGAAACCAAGAAGGTATCAGAGATAATCAACAAAATTACTAGAATAGACCAAGAACATGCCAGGTGTCCCAGTGAAGCTCTTCATAGGAAAAGGCAGGTTCTACATTCAGAACTTAACCTCTTGACAACTAAAGAAACATAACAACTCATTTTTAAATCAAGACAACAACAACAACATTTATTTATACAGCACATTTTCATACAAACAATGTAGCTCAAAGTGCTTTACATGATGAAGAGAGAGATAAAAAATGACAAAATAAGAATTAAAATAAGAGATCAATAATTAATAAAAGTAAGGTCCGATAGCCAGGAAGGACAGAAAAAACAAAAAAACTCCAGATGGCTGGAGAAAAAATAAAATCTGCAAGGGTTCCAGGCCATGAGACCACCCAGCCCCCTCTAGGCATTCTGCCTAACATAAATGACATCAATCAGTCCTCATTGTATTCAGGGCTCTCATGGAAGGACTTGATGATGACGGCCACATGGACTTCTGGTCTTTAATCCATCAATGTAGGGACATCACGCTGCCTTGATTAAGACATCATTAATATGAACATGGAGAGAAAGCTAATAAGATCTTAGCTTAACAAATCCACAAGCAAGAAGTTCGCAATGCAATCACAGCAATCACCAACACAAACGGAGACAAAATCATTGACCATAAAAATATAATGCACACATTTAGAGACTACTATAAATCTTTATATTCTACTGAGTTTAAAGAAGACAAGACACAATCTAATGCATTTCTGGATGCATTACAGATACCACAAATAGATACTCTCAGTGCAGAGGAATTGGATAAACCTCTGGCGCTATCAGAATTACTAGATACTATAAAGTCACTTCAGAGTGGGAAAGCAGCAGGCCCCGATGGGTACCCTGAATTTTATAAGAAATTCTCCACTCAGCTAGCTCCCCTCTTATTAGCAGCATTTACAGAAGCTAGTGACAATAAAATTCTACCTCAGACTTTTCGCCAGGCATTAATTACCGTCTTTCCTAATCAAAATAAGGACTTATTACAATGCGCATCATACAGACCAATTTCACTTCTGAATAATGATGTTAAGATACTCTCCAAAGTCCTAGCTAGAAGGATGGAGAAAGTGCTGCCTTCGGTAATATCACAAGATAAAACCGGATTTATTAAAGACCGACACTTAGATTCCAATCTTCGACACCTGTTTAATATAATATATTCACCCGCAAAGTCAAACACTCCAGAGATATTATTATCATTGGATGTAGAAAAAGCATTTGATATGATTGAATGGAACTACCTTTTCACTACATTGGAGAAATTTGGGTTTGGCCCAAACATTTGTGCGTGGATCAGACTAATGTATACCAATCCAGAATCTTCAGTTTGTATTAACAACATTAATTCAGACTACTTTAAGCTAGAATGTGGTACCAGACAAGGATGGCCTTTGTCACCACTGCTTTTTGCATTCACCATTGAGCCACCGGCAGTTCACTGTAGAAATGCCTATGAGATAAAGGGGATTATCGGAAAAGGACTTGAACAGAAAATTTCTCTATATGCAGATGATATGGTACTGTATATATGATATCCACAAAATACTGTGCCTGCAGTCCTAAAGCACTTACAGAATTTCAAAAGATTTCTGTTCTCAGAATTAATTTGACTAAAAGCGTGCTCTTTCCAGTGAATATTAGATTGGACACTTTACCTTTTATCATCGCAGATCAGTTTAAATACCTAGGGGTAAACATCACAAGTAGACATAAAGCTCTCTATCAACAAAATTTCACTGTCTATATGGAAAAAATTAAACAAGACTTGCATAGATAGTCAACCCTTCATCTCACTTTAGCTTGAAGAATTAATATTGTTAAGATGAATATCCTTCCTAAGCTTTCTCTTTTTATTTCAAAACATTCCAATATACATCAATAAATCATTTTTTAAGAAATTAGATTCAACCATAACCACATTTATTTGGAATTCAAAACATCCACGTATCCAAAGAGCAAGCCTACAAAGACCTAAAGCGGAAGGCGGCATGGCTCTACCTAACTTTCAGTTTTATCACTGGGCAGCAAATATACAAGCTATAAAAACCTGGACATTGACACAGATAGATGAAAAGACACAGGCTTGGTCCGGAATAGAAATAAAATCCTGCAGTACTTCTTTATATTCTTTGATTTGCACCCCAATAAATGCAAGTTATCACCAATATACTAACAACCCAATTGTGCTTAACTCACTCAGAATATGGAACCAATGTAGGAAGCATTTTAAGATAAAGAAGCTTTTATCTGTGGCACCTCTGCACGAGAACCACCTTTTTCCACCCTCTCAAACATATGCTGTTTTTAATGTCTGGAAAACATTTGGGATTAAATCACTTATGAACAATTACATTCCAAATTTAACTTTCTAGCAACACATTTCTTTCACTACCTTCAAATCAGAAACTTTGTTAAACAGAACTGACCCAGTTTTCCTCACCTCCCACCTACCTCTATGCCAGAAAAAATATTGATCAGTCTTGAGGACTCAGACAGCATTTCTGTAATACATAAAACCATTTTACAGTCCCTAGCTTTCAAAGATCCAAGAGGACACTGCGAAAAGGATCTCTCACTCAATATTTCAGAAAAGTAGTGGAAAGTAGCAATTCAGAGAATCCATTCACGCTCCATATGTGCAAAACATACAATTATTCAACTCAAAATTATATATCGAGCACATCTGTCTCGCTTAAAATTGTCCAAAATGTTTCCAGGGCAAGATCCAACCTGCAAACGTTGCAATCAAGTTCCAGCCTGACTAGGCCACATGTTCTGGACCTGCACCAAATTAACATCATTCTGGACCAAAATCTTTAATGTGTATCAGACAGCCTTGGTGTCACAATCCCTCCTAACCCACTAACAGCCGTGTTTGGGGTACCTCCCAGATGGGCTTAAAGTGGAGAAGGACAAACAAACTGTAATTGCCTTTACTACACTATTAGCACATAGACTTATCTTGCTCAACTGGAAGAATCCTAACTCTTCTATTTTAAGTCAGTGGGTAACTGATGTTTTATAATATTTGAAACTGGAAAAAATCAAATTCTCACTTAGAGGATCTGTGCCTAACTTTTTCAAAACCTGTCAGGATCTAATCAATAACATTTTACAATAAGCTTTTAAAGCACTGAGGAAGCAGATTCTCTCCCCTTTTTTCCTTTTTTTCTTCTCCATTTATCTTTATTCACTTATTAATTCATCTATTTATTTATTTTTACTAGCTTTAAGTTTTACTCTGCTGGCTTAGCTCTCTTTCTCAGGGGTGGGGGTTGATTTGTTTTCGATTTTATGTTTGTAAAAATTTATTTATTTGTATGAAATGTTGTATGATTTCAACAAAATCAAAAAAAAATTTTGCATATCATAATCCATCAAAATTAAACAGAAATAGCACAAATAGTCTTAATTATATGCCCGTGTAAGAATCTTCTGAATTCTCTTCATTATATAATAGCCTTTGACTATCTGGGTGGCTCAGCATGTGGTGGGTGTGGCAACATGCTATCAGCTTTGACTATCAGCAAGGTGTTGTGACCACCAGGGAGCGTGCCAGCTCCCTAAGATATATATAATGGACTGCCATTCCAGCTGAGACAGACCCCTTTCCATAACCTGGCTGGGAAGCCAATATAATTGATGGTCGGCAGGAGAAGCATGGTATTTTCTGTCCCAGCCATGGAAGGGCCCTGTGGCAGGTGGTACACAGGGACTGGTGCCACACAAGCAGTGGAGGGAAATCCCTAATCAGGCCCAGAGGCCAACATAGCGGAAGGGTGACCTGAATGCATCCTGATAATGGTGCTTAACAGTCCCTGACCCAGTCAGAAGGCGACAACAATTGAAGGACAGTAGGAGATGGCCTACCATCCTCTGCTTGTTCCTCGTATACTGGGTAGGAGCATTACTTTTAGCAAGCGCCTATTTGGACAACTGCAGGCCAGCACTGGAAATATGGTTACAAAGAGCTTCCCTGTTGGATTCCATGGGGGTGTTGTCAGGATGTGAATCCTTTGTACCAGGATGGTTGTGTTTGATCCAGGAGTGCATTCTGGAGAAGTACTCCTAGGACAGGTTGAAAAAGGAGCTTTCCATGTTGCCCTGGGATTTGGAGTTACAAGAGGAGGTGGACAAAGTTCATCTGGGAGAAGTGGAAGAAGAAGAGAAAACTATTGTGCATTGTGTGTTCTGGAAGAAGAAGAAGAAGTAGAAGAAGAAGAAGAAACATAAGACAGCATTCTGTTTAATAAAAACAGTTCACTTGAACCCAGACTGTCTATGATCTAGTTGTGTCTGGGATTTGGGCCTCTACTGTGCCCCCTACAGATCACAAATTATATTCAGTATGTATGTGTGTGATATTCTGGTAATAATCCCCTTATTCTTTTTGATATTAATTCTGCCTAGAGTGTAGGTATTACACCCCTTTCACTCACACATGTATTTAGCATCTTTATTTTTGATCCTTTTTTATTTGTCTGACTACATCCTGACACTTGCAATCTCATTTTCACCTCCATCGTCTTTGTGATTTTGCTAACAGTTACAGTCAGCCCAGAAAGCCAGCAGGCTGTGAGTACATTGAAAACTTCCTTCTTGTTACTGGTATAATTTTTTAAACTTTCTCTTCCCTTATCCAGGTCACTGACTCCCTGTTGTGAAATGGTCTTACATAGCCCTCCCAATTATTACAGTGTAGCTGTATGGCCTTGATGGGAGCAAGCACAATATCCCATTATGCTAACGTATTTCTTGATGCTGCAAAAAGCTTAGTTTTCAGTTCAACAAATCAGATTATATCTATTTTCCTGTAAATGACACAAAATGAATCTGGCAAGAGGCACATTTTGACTGCCCTCCAGTTCTTTTGTTAGCACGATATCTCCCTTCTAATGTTTTCAGTTTCTTTATACTCTGGTATTTCAGAGTACTTCTGCTTCATTTCTCTTCTGTAATTGAAATAAGAAAAAGGCAGCTTTGACAATGCACTCGTCACTTCCTCACTTTTCCTTATGCCTCATCTCTTCCAGAGTTGGTTTAGCGTGACCAAAGGAAAGGGATGTTTTTTTTGCTTTTCATTTTAGCAGGTAAATAGTAATACAATTGATCTTTTCTTTTTTTCCTGTGGTGATTTACTTTTATCTCTCACTCCTTCTGATGTACCACAGATATCTAGAGGGAAGATGTGTTTTTGAATAGCAAGAGTTTCATCCCTGGCTCAAGTGTCTTTTCTTTTCATATATTCTTTTCTTTGATTTTTAATTAAAGTACTTTATAGTAAGTCCTGTTTGTGTTTCCCTTTTGTTATTTATTTATTACTTAATTGAATGTATTTATTTATGTATTTGTTATTTAATTTTTTATCATTTATTAATATAGTAATACAATGTGTTATGTGTGATTATTAGTGATGAGTGAAAGGATTTGCACAAAATTGAGTCATAGAGCTTCACTTTGCAAATAAATTTTTGAAACAAATGGTGTTTCACCACAAGATAAATTTAAGCCATTAACACTAGAATTACCAGAGTCTACGAAAAAAACTCGTAGATCCGGCCCACCTTAAAACCATTCGCAGCTCTCTTTTGTCTTCTAAATGTGCCGATTAAGACGAGCCAGCAAGCAGCCGGCTATTCCATCCCCCACCGCCACAGAACGTTCACTAAGTTTTCCCAGCTCATGCCTTGTTTGATTATCTGGGAGTGACTGAACTGCTAGAGTTTTAGTGTGGAAATAATAGATCGCTATTTGGAACACACACAGTTCATGTGTGTTCCATTTCTACAGCAATCTGTGTAAACACATTTTTAAAACAGAAACGTTTTTCATATTTTAGTAGTAAATGACAAAATGTAGGCATAAACTATATAATGTATGAAGCCTGAAGTCCAAAGATCAAGTAAAAACACTTCCACGAAAGGTTCAAGACTGATACAACAGCTTCTGTGGCGTTGCGGTAAGATTTGTTGACTTGTAATTGAGAGTCCCCGGTTCGATCCCCACTCACTCCTATATTTGCCGTTTTCAGTAGTGAGCTCCTCTTTTTGTTAATATTATACAGTACACACATACATTTGGTTTGCGTCTGTAACACATGGTGTGCATTTATAGGACTTGTAAAAGTTACCTTTTTTTTTTACTTTTATTCTCTCTAAATCATGATCACGATACATACACAATACCCCCCCCCCCACCACAAGGGATCTGACGCTGTTATTTTTTATTTGAAACGGAATAACTGGAGATGTGAGTGGTGTTTTGAGACAATGGAACTGGACTTTCTCTGATCTGGAGTGATAAAAGCTGACACACAAACGCTGGCGAATCTGCCTTCTTCGTATCTCATCGTCACTTGATTTTTTTTTTCGGTTTTATTGAGTGTTCCTGCTCATGCTGAATTAGTGTGCACCTTATGGTGAATGATGTCAAAACAACAAAAAAACACAGACGTAGGTATATATGATATTTGGAATTATTCGTTTTATGACCTGTATAGTACATTTCGGAAAACTTTGTGGCACGGATGCAACATTATTCATATTATTAATATTCATTCACATAACATCTTGCGTTTTGTAATCAGTGAATGCGTATTTTTTTTCCCGATCTTGCCAGTCCCCACATGTTGCTGTATGCTGTTTCTTTTGTACTCCAGGACATGCAGAGGATAGAATAGTACAGAGCAGTAAGTTCAGCGTTATATGCAATAATCAGATTCAAATGTTAACTGTTCACACACACGCAAGGATAGTCTTTCCTACATTTACAACGTGTGTACCTGTTACAATGTACACGCTTCTCTCTATGCTGTGGTTCCTATTACACACCTGAAAGAAAGAGACAATATATGTGAAAACATCATCGCACTAATGCAATATTATTTGAAAACGAACAGCGTCAGATCGGGTGTGGATTTATGTTGGCGCTATTACTGAAAGAAAAAAAGATCAACATATGCGTTGATCCAGCAGAACTAAATAAGCTCACGCGCTCTAACAACCCCCGATCTGACTAAGAAACAACGCAAGTACAGACGCAAACCAAGTGTGATCAAGATTTCCCGGTTCGATCTCACTCACTCCTATATTTGCCGTTTTCAGCACTGAATAAGCTCACACGCTCTAACACCCTCCCCCCCCCCCCCCCAAAAGAGCAGCTTACTACTGAAAATGGACATAAAATTTATAAATTGGTATGCACTGTAAATCGTTAAGTTTAAAATGTCGATCGCAGTTATTTCTGTTAATTAATTCATGCTTTTTACTTAGAGTCAGAACAGGAGCTTGTTCAGCTTATTCAGCTTCTGATCTGACTCAAACAGCGCCAGTATAACTTCACACCCAACCTGACGCTGTTCATTTTCAAATAATATTGCATTACTTCGACGATGTTTTCTGATTGGTACTATTCTCGTCATAAAATGATTTCTTCACATATATTTGTCTCTTTCTTTTTTAAAATGTGCGTTGTAGCACACAGCAACTGGCCACCTGCATGTTCTTGCGCACACTGAATAAGACAGCGCTATATGCAATCATCAGATTCAAATGTTAACAGTTATATAGCACGGAATGGAAATCAGCAGTTCTTAGCATTGCACCACGCAAGCTGTCATATCAACCGCCTACTGTAACTTGCTTTCTTTTTTTCCTACATGGGGTAGGGAAGGATCCTGAACACGACTGAGACAATGAAAAGTGAATTAAAAAAAAAAAAAACAAAGCTAACCTTTGCAAATATCATAAATTACACCGGCTGTTACAGACTGAAATCAAATGTATCTTTTTATTCTAAAATAGTAAAAATAAGAACACTTCACTTCTCATAAGGGAGTCATGCAGGATCAAACTCATGACCTTCTGATTGCCAATCAGCAACTGATACTGTTGCGCCACAGTGGAAGTCGTAGTAAATGAGTGTCAATGTCGCACACTAAGGCAGCTTTTTTTGGCGGCGGCTTTTTTTTTGTACCTTTTGTGAAAGTGTTTCTTTGATATTTGGACTTCAGGCTTCATACATTATATAGTTTATGCCTACATTTTGTCATTTGTTACTAGAATATAAAAAACGTTTCTGTTTTAAAATGTGTTTACACAGATTACTGCAGAAACGCAACACACATGAAATGTGTGTGTTCCAAATAACGATTTATTATTTCCATTCTAAAACTCCACACACTCCCAGATAATCAATCAAGGCATGAGCTGGGAGAAGTTCGTTTACATTCTAAGTCGGTGGGGGGATGGAATAGGCGGCTGCTGGCAGCATGTCTTTATCAGTACATTTAGATGACAAAAGACGCTGGCAGAGAGGTGGGAACGGTTTTAAGAAGCGATTTAAGGTGGGCCAGATCTACGAGTTTTTTCGTAGGCTCTGGTAATTCTAGTGTTAACACATGTATTTTAATCTCATCTGTAATCTGTTTCACCATGTGCATAGGCAAGGTGCAGAGCATGGAAAAGTGGTCACAGTTAGCAGTGGAGAAGCGCCACCAAAGTGCTTGTGGGTATGTCCCTTCTAACACCCATTGACCTGGGCATATGGCTGCTGCCAGGTCCATGAACAGATTCTGGCTTCAAATGACCTACCAAGTTGGGGAAAGTGAGTGCAGATTTTGTTACCTAAATGAGCTGGGCAAGGTGGGGCCAATGCTGGGAATGTGCAGGCAGGCTGTGCACAAGCACAAGGCAGAGCAAATGGAGCACTGTGAAAGAGGCCTTGGAAGATTATGGTGTGTTGGAAGGCAGCCGAGGAAGAAGACAGTGGGTTTGGCTGTAGAATAACCCACGGAAAATAATATTTCTTACTTTCCACGCCCAAAAAAACCTTTAGAACCTCATTTTAGCAAGTTTTACATTGCACACACAAAATACATTTTAGGGACAATTTTATAAAACTGTATGCTAAACAAAATTTTATTTATTCATTATTTCCCATGTCCTCTATATGTTGAGCTTCAGTACCATATAAGCCTAAAAAGCCATAGGGCTAGTGCTAGGTTTCCTACTGTTATTCAGCTCTCTCTCTCAAAACGTTTGAATTGTGGTTTTGGATTTATATTTTGTAAATGGTAGTTTTTGATTATCTAGGTTTTTGGAATATCTGCTTGTTAAAGTTCTTGGCCTGTGAGTGGATTTTATACTATTTTGAGTTATCTCTTTGCAGCAAGCTTTTGTATTTTGCCTCTTCCGTTTTTAGATTCTTTTTGTTGCTTATATTTTATCATAATTAAGTCTATTTTGATATTTTAGCCAGCGGTTTCACAGTTCTCTTGTCCCATCTGAGACTTATAAACTTTAGCTCCCTTTCTGGGTGTGTAGGCCACACATTTCCGTACTTGATCAAGAGTGTTGTCATTTCCCAGTTTCTCCATAATGTTGCGTACGTATGGGTCAGAGCTGCTGTAAATATACACAAGCTTTTGTGTCGTTTTTTTTAGAAATCTCAATGTCTGTGCATAAAGCTTGCATACGCATAAAAAGATGTTTGAAATGTGCATAGGCAAGCTTTATAAATGAGGCTGCCTCTTGGCACCTTCCTGTTAATTTTTATCCTTGGTGCCACTATAACCAACCTGGTACCTTGTCACAATATATTCACTAGAACTTTGGAGGACTCTAGAATCAATGATGTCTTGTTTTAAACCTGTGTAACTTTTACAAAACACCATTCTACTGTATATTAACTGCAAATTATTTATTCCATCCTGAACGTTACCAGGAGCTACTGGCACACTGCTGACCTATGAAAAACAGTTCACTGGCATATACACAAATGCAATGAGTTGAAAAAGTTAACTTCTACAGGGTGGGCACTTAATGTGCGGTGTATTCTACACAAGGTATTTATTATTGAAAGTACTGTAAACTCTCTCAATAGCAATGAAGATTTATTGTCATTTCCTGCTATTTAGTGTGTATATTTTCCCTGTGTGGTGTTTTTCATCTAACAGTACATCATCTGCTCTTCTCTTGCTATACTGGCCTCCACCCTCTCTATCTTCTAATTTGGCCTTTTTATTTATTGATTCCTCATGGTTTGTCTAAAGATTTCCTATTTAGAAAATTGATCTTTTGAAAGACATATATACCTCAAGTGCCTTCATCTTCACGAAATGTTAATAGGCAGTGCTTCCTCTTAGCTGTTGTCTCTCAGTTTCAATCCCTGGCCTGTTACTCTCTACACAGACATTGCATGTTCTCCTCATGCACTTGAAGATTCTTTTCAGGTACTCTAGTTTTCTTATACACAACAAACATTCTAGTGTACAAATATTACGTTAGGTCAGGTGTGAGTGAGAGTTTAGGTGTACATGAAGGTGTACTGTGAAAGAATGGTGTACTGCAAAGGCTTGCTTCCTACCTTATCTCCAACAAAGTGGTTTTGACTGTGTCATTGATTTTCTCTTTATTGAATGATCCTTTAAAGCTCAGGATGATACAAACATTCATTTTTTTATATCAAGGTACCAATGAAGCCCAGCACAGTTACCTCAAGCACGTTTCAGGCTGAAATGAGATAGTATTAAAATGCATATGTTGTAATTCGAGGAGTTCTCCCACACAACCCTTCACAGTGGCATCAACATTGGCAGGGAGCAAGCCAGAAGCCTAACTGATACACCAGGGGGGTGTTTTTCGTACGTGGATTACTCGTTTAGCCAGATGTAATTGTTTACGATTTGGCCTGATCCTGGATCTGTTGGTTTTTCGAAACTCTTGCTGGAAGTGTTGTCATAGCAACATATCCTAATCCTCAAACCTGCTCGGAGCACGTTTGCTCGATGTAAACAAGGATTAGCTCACACACGTAATCAGTGTCCATGCGTGTAAATTCATTCAGTCATGACTTCACCGTTCATGAATGAGCAACCAATTGATATTGGTACGCAAATTATAAGAAGAGAATTTCATATAGAGAGGGGTTTGTGAGATCGGCAAGATCCTTTATTGCTCCCGGAGGAAATTCTTTTCGAAAGATACCGCTTTAGCCGAGGGGGAATATTGTACCTGAAAAATTTATTAGGACCTTATATTCAAAGTCAAACTCGGTGAAGTCCGGCTCTCACAACCACACAGGCAGTATGCATTGCTTTGAGTTTTTTACAAGTGGCACTTTTTTTATATACTGTAGGCGATGCGGAAAATCTATTTAAAAGTGCAGTTTGCCAGGCAATTCGTAAAGTCTGTTTGGCTCAGAAAGATTTTCTTCGGGTTTTCATTGTGTTTCCTGGACACCTGCGTGTGAAGACAAAAAAGGCGTTTCATGCCATTGCGGGTAGGTAATACACAGGCTAAAACACCCACAGTTCCATAAAGAATCTCACAATCAGCCTAACATTCTCATTACCCAGGATTTCCAAATGTGATTGAGGCACATGGGACTGATCAGAGTGGAGTTTGATCAAACATTATTTGGAAAATGTACCTCTCCTCCTGATGAATAATCAGACACAGTGTCTTCATCAAATATTTGACCTTCGTCAATATCTCGTTGGTCAGACATAGGTTCAAGGGATATGACATTCCCTGCAACTGACCCAACAAAAAAAGAGGGCTATATGGAACATACCTATGGCACACATGGAGGACAAATATATGCAATGACCATCCTTTACCTGAAATGAAGTGACCACTGCATCCTGCCACTGGTTCTGAGGAGGAGCTTCCCCGTGGAATGCCCTCAGAAACAGGGCGATGGGCATTTTGCTGGAGAGCCAACTTTTCTGCAGGGGTTAGGTCTGGACTGCGTGGACCTCCACCTGTTTTTTGCTTGTCTGCCTTCTTATTAGCTTTAAAATTAATGTTCTTTACATTATATATGATTCTTTATGTCATCAATTCTTTAAATAGTTATATACCAATATTTACCAGTTTGAAGTATATTCTTGTACTTCACTTTAACCTGTTCCCATGTTCTCCTTGTGCTCACATTTGATCTGGAGTTATGACATATTAAATAATAATTAATCTGACACATAGGAAATGAAACGCTGCTTTCAGTAAGTACAATGCAAATGCATTTAATTTGTCGGCCACTTTTTACCAGCCGTCTTTTCTGGTTTGGGCTGCTTTTGCAGTGTTACCCCTTGTGCATATTAAATCTTGAAATTCTTCATGTCCTTCGAATGAAAGGTCTTGCTCCGCTTGTGTGAAAAAAAAATGTGCCCGTTCTTTCGTCATTTTGTTACAGCCTATCAAAGACTTGCTGATAATGTTTTCTAGACTCAATATATAAGGGCTTTTCAATCAGCGCAGGTGCGCGCATTCATCTTGGATGATTAGATCCAGCTAGACTAATCTAATACACGGCTGCGTTTGAAAAACCGACTTATCCCGGATGAGTTTCACTGGCATTAACTCATCCAAGATGATTGGTTGATTTAAGCGACGTACGGAAAATACCCCCCTGGTATCATTGACTTAGTCAATTCTCTTGAGAGGCCTGCTGCCTTTAAGGGGACCAGACCCTCAAAGTGGGAAAGTGGCCATAAAAATATATGTCCCAAAATACATTAATACAGTGTTTCTTAAATTATGGGTCGCCACCCATTTTGGGTTGCTTGATATCTGCAAGTGGGTCGCCCTGAATTGTGAATTACAATTGTACTGAATGAGAAAAGGTTGCAAACAGTGTACAGAAAGCCTTGCAATGGGTCACCACTTGCAAGGTTGAAAAAAACTTCACAATTCACCAAAGCAATTCACCAAAGCTGACCCTTGGGTGATGAGTGGTAGTGACTCTTCAAGTAGGAATTGGATGATGATCAGTTGCTGTTCTATGGCAAACACATGCAATAGGCAAAACTAGGTTGTGAGAAAAAAAACTGTAGGAACCACTGCATTAGTAAATGTCCTGTTAGTGAGAGGATAACTGTAAACATCTGGCTTTATAATGAAGGGCAGATGAAGAATCTTTGTGAAAAGAGTTATTTTCAGTTTGCGCTGCAATTTTAAAATATTCAAAGAGCACAAAGTGATATAAATGGGTTTGCCATAAACAGCAATTCAAATAGCAAACAAAGTGCTAAAAGAAGAATACAATATTTGTGGTCAAAAAAAGAGCAGCAATCCAGAGAATCAAATAAAAATAAATATTCTGGAAACACAAGAGAAATTGTCAATGCCAAGAACAGATGAAATGAACTACATTTGATCTGTGGGTCTCCTCAGCCTTTATAGGGGTGATGGTAGTTCCACACAGAGGGGAATAAGTGGCCCCTCCTCCTATGGAACCACCCTCAAAGCACAAGGAACATAGGGGAACATGTGACAGTACATAGAAACTAAACTGCAAATATACACAGAACATAAATAAAAATGATATACTTATGAAACATAATTTAAATTACACAAAGTAGACATAAAAGAGGAACTTAAACTGAGAATAAAGAACACAATCATTCTGAGTAAGGACAGTGTGAAAATGTATCTATTTTGGAATTCTATGGCCTTTGGGATAATCAGTATAAAACTGTTAATTAAGAGCACTTCTTTTATTGTATTAGTTTATCCATGGCAAAAAATTCTACTAATCTTGCTGAAATCCAGAGCGTGACCTTATACTGTACACCTTATTTTAACTGTGGTGGGCTAGTGCCCTGCCCGGGATTTGTTCCTGCCTTGCGCCCTGTGTTGGCTGGGATTGGCTCCAGCAGACCCCCGTGACCCTGTGTTAGGCTATAGCGGGCTGGATAATGACTGACTGACTGACCTTATTTTAAAGTAAAACTTTGTTAGTGTAAAACATTTCTCTTTAAGCTCCCTGTAGGGGGCTGGTGAGTCTTTTGACCTTGGAACCCCTGCAGATTTTGTTTTTTTTTTCTGTCCTCCTGGCCATTTGACCTTGTTTCGTTGTAACTTATTCTTTAATATTATCACCCACTTTTCTTGTAACTTTCTCTTTGTCATCTTGTAAAGCACTTTGACCTACACTGCTGTATGAAAATATGCTACAGAAATAAATGTCACTGTTATTGTTATTGTAACCCCAAAATGAAAAAAGGTAGTTTAGAAAATGGACAAATAGAGCAAAAAAGTTTCTCTGGTGGGAAGCTACATATTAAGATAGCTGTAAGTTGAGTTCCACACCCACTTTTACTTGAACAACATTATGGTACACACGCTAAAAATTATGTTATTCAATTGCCCTGTAGTTGACACAAGAGCATCTTCCTTTAATTGACAGGAAACATATTTTTTGCAGCAGAAGAATTTTCAATGCAAGGTTAAAATCGAACACAGCATGCCCAAACTCTCTGCAGCATCTCTTAAAGCATCACACATAAGGAACACCTAGAGTCACATTATCAAGATGCCGTAGAGGTCTCTCCAGAGTATAGATCACCTCAGGCTCAGCCAGACTTCACCAAAGGAAACGCTGTTTAACACGCTTCACTCCTGTATTTCATAAACCCAACAATCTGATTCCAGGCTTTGCTGCTAGAGTATCTTTCAAAGAAATACTATTACTGAAGGATCATGGTTATGCATTTTAATACTGACCCCCCTTTTGGGAATGTTTCCAACCATTTGTTTTAGTTTTGAACCATATCCATAGAAAGAACTGACTTGTGTGCACAACAAAATCACAAGTGGTAACAAGTGCAATTAACACTTCAAAAGGTATATCTTAAACATTGTTGACACGTGAGTTGCTATTTCAAGTTTGTTTTTTTTTCCAACTGGTTCAGCAGTTTTTAAAAGTGGAAAAGGCTTAATTAGCATAAAGTAACTTCTGTTTTCTGTTCCAAATCAGCTAATGTGCAGAAAGGAATGCCTCGTTTCCTAGCAAAATGTCACATCCTAGTCACACCACACATTTACAAAGCAATGCATCACCTGATTACTGAAATGCATCACAGGAGCTAAAAATGTGAAATTGTTTTTCAGAGCAGAGATGAATCATTGGATGTGTGAGCAATATTGGTACAACATGTGATATATTAAGGAAATATTTTCTATTATGATGTAGGGATAAATAAATCAAATAAACCTCCTAATGATTGCTTCTTAGGGTTAAAAGAGAATGGAGGTTGCCAAATTTCTTTGTTTCAAGATGAAGTAAGAACCGCCGGACAGAGTTGATTGATTTATTATTCACTATATCATTTTTTGGTTTGCAGCTGGTACAGTAAGACTGTCATATAATTACTGTAACCATTAAGTTGATTGAGAATCATGGGGGATGCCAACACTTTGTCATCTTTGAGATGCAGGTAATTTCTTTCCCCTTGCCTTTATTTCTGTTAGCTATGGGGTGCGCATCTGTGTTTTATTATAAAATTCTAAAAAGGATTTTTACAATATTACTTATTTATAGGTTTAATAGACATTAGCAAAAGGAAAGTGCTGTAGAATTTTCCAAATGGGTGGATTCCACTTTCTATGCACATTTGCTTTTTTGTTTCTTTGAAATCAGAACAGAATATTAACCAACTAGTGAGCCAACATAGTTTTGTGCATAGCTAGGTCTATCATAAATTCAATTTTCTTAGTTTATTTTTCTTTGCCAATTGAAGAACCTGTAGTGCAGCAACTACAAATTGAAATGTAATTTTTTTTTGTTCTTCTTCATGCAGCATATAACATTCTTATAGTAAAATATCTGATATATAAAGCAGAATGTGTGTTTGTGTATTTGCAAATCCACATTGTTTAGGCCATCTCTGTTGAATTTTTCATAGGTTCCCCATTTGTACAGGGAATCAGCTTAGGCTGTTTTTTTTTCAAAAAGTTGTTCCCCTTGGAAGTGCCTCTAGGAGGCATTATGGGGCTTGGCACATGTATGCAAATTGATGTATGATCAATCAATTTTGTCTGGGGCCACAACTTTTCCCCTTGGGAATTTATTTAGTGGCTGTACCTGCACTTTTCCAGTCTGTTAACATAGTATGCTTCAACTGCACCCAATTTTCAAGTAAATCTCAATGCTTATGATTGTATTATGTCCACAGTGAAGGACTATGAGATACTATAGAAGAAGAACATCCTGCACGTAATAACTGTTTTGTGATTTGAGATTTTAAAGTCCAATGTTTTTGGTGACTTGGCTCACACTGTCTGTTTGTGTAAAGTAAAATGAACAACATTTCAAAGGTGATTGACAAGGACAGAGCTACAGCACAATCACCATGTATATACTATTTGTATGCAGATTAAATGACTTGCTTAGTGTCACACAGAAAATCACAAGCAAGTTTAAAATAAAATGACAGCTTGATGTCTTTGTTTGGCTGCCTAAATAGGGTTGGTTTCTCCTTAGCAACTTTAAATCTCCACCCAAGATCACATTCTGTCATGGAATGGCTGCCAGGATCAGACATAGATTTATAAAATGTCAGGGCCAAAATCTACAATGCCTCTTAAACCAATACACACCTCAACCTTCAATAAACCTGACATGCTTCCCAATATTAATAACATTAATTAATTAAATTTATATTGTGCTTTTCTAAGCTACTCAAAGCACTTTACACAGACAGTGAGGAGCCACTTCAACCGCCACCAATGTGTAGCATCCACCTGAATGATGCAATTGGATCCATTCTTGTGTCAGTACTCTCAGTAAATATTAGCTATTAGTTAGTAAAAGGGTGAGAGAGTGGAGTTGGTCTCATCCCTTGTTTAGGAATGGACGTCTAAGATCGAGCTCCACTGGCAGTGGTGTTATTTAGCCTTTTTTTTAAAAATATCATTCTCAGGTATCCTGTATGCAGCCAACCCAAGAGGATTTAATTACAAGTACATTAAAAGCATGAGCAGGAGATCAAAGGTTCAGAAAGAGAAGGAAAAATGTAGCTAAAGTTTCATCAAAGTCTAAACTGGACTCAAGTGCATGATATGGTTTGACAGAGACTGAGTTGGAAGACACGGGCAAAGGAATGGATCAGCCAGTACCTTAACACTGCAGCATTGGGGAATGTAGGAACAAAACTGCAAGGGAGGCGGGCTAATGAGAATTCACCAATCTCAGGCAGGTTTTCAGAACTGAGCATGTCCTCTTTATCTCCGCTGTTAACTACTACCAATTAATCAACATCATCAACTCCAACCAGACTCACAACTCCTCCTTTGGAGCACAGAGAAGATGGAAACAATCTGTCTGAGCTGAAGATAATCATTACCGCACTCACAGAGAATATAAATGATATAAAGAGTGACATAAAGAAGCATATAAAGGATAAAAAGAAGGATATACACAAGAGAAATGACAAAATTGATAATAGAATAGACAAGCTGCTTCAGGATATAAAAGACTAGGATGAATGTTTGAGTAGTAGCTTTAAAAACATTCCAGCAAGAACTGGTGGGAAAATGCAGGAAAACATCAGTAAAGTTGAGAATAATATTAGAATACTTGGTGCTCATCTTGAAGAAGTTAAGCAAACATTCTTATTGAAGAAGTTGAACAATTGACTTTCGCCATCGACAAAAAAGCAGCTGCTGTAAAATCCAAAAGCAAATCGTTGGTGATAAACTAGCTGCGCTAGAAGATAGCTATAATAGGAACAACAGAATCGAAGGTCTCCCTTTAAACCTTGAAAGTTCTGAAATCCTGGAAAGTCTTGAAATTGATAGCTGAATTATTCTCTAAAATAATTAGAGATAACTTCAAATCAGACACCGAGATCTCAGCAGCTTACCGCATACATGGATCGAATGACTCAAAAGTGAGAAGCCTGAGTGTCTGTTTCAAAAAACTACAAGTTAAAGAAAAGATGATGTCGATTCTCAGACAAAAAGGGGAGATTATGTTTGAAAATAACCACATTCCTATTTTTCCAGATTTCTCTCCTTCAACCTGATGCAAACAAATTTCCCTCTGGGATAATAAAGTCTACCTAACCTAACAGTAGCCAAGGGAGCTGCATTCTGCAAAATTAAAAAGCACTTATGCAAATATGAGCAATAAATTATTATCTATAAGAAAATAATCAATTCTTGAGTAATTGTGATGTATTGATGAGTAGAAGGAATATGCTCTTGAGTTTGGATTTAAAAATCTCCATTGATCTAATAAGTTATGTTCAATTACAAACTGTTTGTATCAAGACCAAATATGATTTATTAAAGACAGACACTTACCTTCTAATATCCTGTTTGTTTAATGTAATATATTCACCTATAAAATGTAACATACTAGATATCTTATTATCCTTGGACGAAGAAAAAGCCTTTGACATGGTTGAATTGGATTACCTATTCTACACATTGCACATCTTTGGGTTTGACCCAAACATATATGCAAGGATCAAACTACTTTATACAAGGCCAGAAGCCTCTGTTTGCATTAACAACATTATTTAAAGCTACTTCAAATTAGAATGTGGTATTCAACAAGGATGTCCCCTATCACCATTGCTCTTTGCAATTGCCATTGAGCCATTGGCCATTCACTTTCTAAATGTATCAGAGAGAAAGGGGATAACCAGGGAAGGACTTGAACAGAAAATATCACTATATGCAGATAATATAGTACTGTATAAATCAGACCCACAAAAGTTCATACCAAAAGTCCTTAATGCACTAGCAGAATTTCAAATGATAACTGGACTCAAAATTAATTTCAATAAAAATGTGCTTTTTCCATTGAACTCTCTAGCACACAATATTAGACAAAACACTTACCCATTTATTTTAGCAGATAAGTTTAGATACCTAGGGCTTAACATAACAAGTAAATACACATATCTTTTTCAACAAAATGTACTATCTGCTTGAAAAAAATTAAACAAGATGTGAACAGAGAGTCTAACCTCCATCAAACATTAGCAGGGTGAATCAATGCTGTCAATGGTGAATCAATGCAGGGTGAATCAATGCTTCTTTTTCTATTTCAGAGCATCCCTGTATACATTAAGAAATTGTTCTTTAAGAAATTAGATTCAATTATAACCTTTATTTATTTGGAATTTGAAACATCCACGCTTTCAAAGGGCGACTCTACAATGAGCTAAAGTAGAAGGTGGCATGGCACTACCCAAATTTCAGTTTTATTACTGAATGGCAATACTCAATAAAAACCAACTCTACTTTAAAGGCTTGGACTTTGACACAAATTGATAAATATACACAAGCCTGATTTGCAATAGAAATAAAATCTTGTTGTACTTCTTTATATGCCCTGCTTTGTGCCCCAGCAAATATAAATTATCTTCAATATACTAATAATCCAATTGTCCTTCAATCACTCAGAATATGAAACCAATGCAGGAAGAAGTTTAAGGCAAAGAAGCTTTTATCTGTTGCAACTCTAAATGATAACCACCTATTTTCTGCTCTCTCAATTTAATGTTTGGAAAACATTACAGAATTATGTATAAATAATGTCTTTGCATCTTATGAACAATTACACTTCTAATTTAACTTACATTCAATACAGTTTTTCCACAACTTTCAAATCAGAAACCTGCCCAGTTTTACTCATCTCCCACTCATTTCTATTCCAGAGGCAATACTGATCAGTTTTGAAGTCTTAAACAGCATCTGAATAATATAAGAAAATATTTTTAATTCTCTTCCTTTTAAAGATCCCAGGGTATGATGGGGAAAGGATCTTTCACTTCATCTCAATATGCACAAAGCATTCAATCATCCAACTTGAAGTCATTTATCAAGCACATTTATCTCATTTAAAATTGTCTAAAATATATCCAGGATAAGATTCAACATGTGAACTTTGTGATTTAGCTCCAGTCTCAATGGGCCACATGTTTTGGGTGTGCACCAAACTAACATCATTCTGGACACAAATCTTTGAATGCCTATCCAACAGACTTGGTGCCACAATCACCCCTAACTTATTAACAGCTGTGTTTGCTGTACTCCCGGATGGGCTTAAAGTGGAGAAGAACAAATTGATCGTAATAGCCTTCACCACACTGCTAGCACATAGACTCATCTTGCTCAACTGGAAAAATCTCAGCCCATCTGTTATAAGTCAGTGGCTAACTGATGTTCTATACTATTTGAAATTGAAAAACATAAATGCTCACTAGAGAGAGAGAAGTTGGGAGGATGCGCAGATCACTTAGAGGATCTGTTCAAAGCTTTTTTAAAATATGGCAAGATTTATTTAATCAAAACTTAGAATAAGCATTTATATTAAGGGAAATTACATTCTCCTTTCTTTGTTGTTTTTAAAGATTTGTTCATGATGTTGGCTCTCCTCTCTTTCTCTCGAATGGGGATTGAATTCTGGTTTGTTAAACTTAATTTGATTGTATGACATGTTGTTTTCTTTAAATAAAATCAATAAAAAAGGTTGAGATAATTAGCCAGTTAGCGACAGGGAATCATTAGGGGGCCAGAATGATCCAGCTGTAGTGGCAATATGGCCAGGATATCATGAAACACCCTATTCTTTTCTAAAGATACCCAGGAATCTTTTATGATCACAGAAAGTGACCTTTCTTTTACATTTTATATGAAGGACCACACCATTTATTACAACACAGTGCCCCTGTTACTGCACTTGGACATTGAGGTCCATATTAAGACTTCAGGGTGGCCTAATGGCCTCACCACCACTTTTAGCAGAAATCCAAGCCTTTTCCTAGATTGTCTCCCATCCAGTACTGGCTTCTTAGCTTCTGCTGGATTACCTGTTCTAAGAATACTTGGAGATATTCCCTGCTAAGAATTATTATAGAGTGATTCAATATCAAAACCTAGGCATTGACAAATTTGCCTATGCATCTGCTTCAGATCTTCATTTTTGTAGACATCAAGACATTGACCCTATCATGGTGGAATGTTCTTTTCCAGTTTCCCCTCTGTAACCATTGTCTAAATAAATGCTGTTCCCAAAATCTACTGTATAAGTCTGTCTACTCCCTCCCCTCATCCCAATTTATATTGGCAAAGATTTTTACTCTGTAGGATTTATTTAGTATGTCAAAAAGCTTAGGCTGAAAAGCTCTGTTGTAATTTGGGATAGGTGTGATGCATGTGTCTCATGTCTAGATTTGGAAAGTTTAGAAGTGAGCCCATGTGCCACATTCAATCTGAAACTGGGTAAATGAAGATGATTTCAAATCCATTATTTTATAGCTCATAAACTAACAAAGAGGGAAAGTGCCAGAGAAGATACACAGAGGGATGTGAAGGACACACAGGCTGGCTATTTTAAAAATGCTGATGTCTGCTTGACCAATATGGTTAAAACCATGTCATAAATGATGAGAGCAGGTGAAGGTATTATTTAGGTAAACTCCAGGAATAACCGGGTAGTTGCCAATATCTGACAAGAATTCTATGCATTTGTAGATATGCAGGTGGTTATAATGACGATAATCCAGCACAAAGTGAGAAACCGTCGAACATTCCTGCCACATGGGCGTATGGTCTCAGCATTTCCCCATCTGAAGAGCTGTCTGTGATGACTGTACTATTCCTTGGCTTCTCTCTGGCCTGGATATGTAAGTATGAATGATTTATACATTGTTTTTTATGGGAATGGAAGTAACCTTTTAAAGCAAGTTAAATATGTATATATTTCTTTTTGTAGCATATTTCCTTCGTCTGATTACTTCCACCATGGATACAAAAGGGATGGGTATTGACTCTAGTCTGTTCTGCATCAAGAAAGGACACATCCCAGAGAAGAAAGATTGCCCCCTGCTGGATACACTTGTTTTTCCATTTACTTTGTATTTGCCCTCCACTTTAAAAACAAAATGTGACTGTAGGAGTTAATCGGAACCTCTAAACTTTGGCTAGTGCCAGTTATTAAAATTCAGCTCAAAACAGAAAACCATGTGGACTCTACACCCACGTGGCACCTGCACTCCATTCTATTTAATAATCATGGAATTTGGAGCAGTGGTCTCCCTGGTATACCACTTACTTTGATGTGTCTTGGCAATAGAACATTGAGTGATGTGTTTGGTAGATTTGATCTCAAATCATTACAGTCTGGCTTTACTATTCCTTCCTTCTCTTTTTTCTTGTATCTGCAACTGCCCTTAGAACTAAGGCTTTAATCACTATGTTTCCATCCTAAAAGGGCAGACAATATTTACTTTTAAAAATGTAAAATCTAATCACACTCTAATTTGTTTGTGCTTATTACGTTGCCCATCCCTGATTAGATCTTGCTAATTAAAACATTTCATTCCCTGACTGGTCTCCCTTCTCAGAAGAAAATCATATTCCAACATAGCGGACACAGAAGAGTTGCCTTCCTTGGTGCTTGTTTTATTGCTTTCTTGTATGCCTCTAAGTTGTTTTTTATACAGTTGATTTGCCTTTTCTGCATGTTTGCACCATTCACTTAACCAGTCAGTGTAGTTATGCAATAAAACACCTGGCTGGTGGCGTTACCATCAATTCAGGTATTTTTTCAGTAAGTGCACATATGCCCAGAGTAGGTGAACATCTATTTCATATGCATTTTCCATCATTTTTACTGAGGATGGAGACACTTTTGTAAATGAAATGAAAATGCTAGTGTGAACGTCATTTTTAAATGAAAACGTAGCAGTGTGAACATAACCTAAGGGCCTTTGTCATATTTACTGAAATTGACAAGAAAGCCGGGCTACTTAAATTAAACAGGGAAGTTATACCAATAGGCTATATGCACACTCTCTTCTGGATTCCGCATCAGCCAGTAACTGCACTTCCAGAACTGATATCAAAATGGACTAGCAGTGGTGTTTCTCACCCAATCACGTGCCCAGACTTGCGATAAACAATGTACGTCACATTATTCAAACATTGTGCCAAACTTCACAATATGTTTCAAGCTACATCCACAATTATAAAGGTAAGATCTGGGTGTATTAAAAACTACTATGAACTTACATGGGACAAATATGTGATTACATTAGGCTTCTTTAAAAAACAGAATTTCAATAATTAATCGTTAAACTTTATTCAGGAAAAGATGAATATGTATGTAAGCTTAAATTAAATTTAACCCTGTAATAAAGCAAATGACTCTGTCTGAGTCAGTAAAACAATGAATGCCAAACACTACCTCATTGTAAGGGTTTCAATTTATTTCCTCAGCTGGAGGATCTCCTCTCTAAGAGACATGTTTTCATCAAGCACTACATCAACAACTGCGTAGTCACGGACCTTGAGCATTTTATTATCTTCTTTCTCCTCCTCACCTGGTGTGTCATCCTCTGTCAGTCACTTTCTCCTCTCCCAAACCCCTGTCTTGAAAGTGGAATGGAGAAATCATTCCACAAACAACGCAGGAACAACTCCCTTCTTCAGCAGTCGGTGACTCTGTCTTAGACCCTAGCTTGCGAAAATCCTCTTTTGTAAAATGCTGGCTACGAACTCAGATATGGTGAGTAACTGTAAGGCTCTCTCTTCAGGTAGTGACTATCCATTTAGATCGGGTTTCCAAGTGAGAGGGAAATGTGTAAAAAACTATGTACCTTGTTGTAGTTACTGGAAGCTCAACATAAAGGTACACAACAATGTTCAGCTGTAGATCTATCTGTGTGTCTAAAACTTCTTTTTCTCTGACATTCTTGCCACTTAACAAAAATTACAACTATAGTATGGACCATGGAAGTGACTGAGCTGGCTGAGATTTCATCAGAAGTATGTCAGCACTACCGTGTGTACATAACCTATAATTTTAATATCATTGCCATCTATTTGCTTTCAGGAGACTTTCTGTTCAGTTCGATTAACTTGAGTGTGCATTATGGACAAAATTAAATACATTTTTCTATTGTTTTAGCAAGGTAACTCTTTTATTCAGAACAGGAGAACAGATATAGTATGAGATTACTGTTTAAATTGCCTAACACGTAAATTAATTAAATTTATACTGTGAGAGAGTGCTAAAATGCTTATACTGTACAGACCTCCGTAAGTATCAATCTAGTGGGAAAATGGCCTTTACAATCCATAGCCAGCTTGGTGAATGTGATAGTAGGAAAGGTCAGAGTAACATTAAGGAACTGCATATGATGCCTTTATGAGATGGTTATGCAGGCTGTTATTGATCAAATTGATTGTGGATTCAAAATTAACATTATCAACAAAAAGGGCAAATCTGTGTCTCTTCTTAAACTGCAAGTTCAGCATATCTAAACCTTACTTTTTATTAAGTCATTAGCTCTGTATTTGTGCCATCTCTAACTGAAATTTAGTCATGCCATGATAGAAGTCTCTTTGGTTTAGAAGAGGACAAATCTTTGACAAAAAGTATACTTATTGAAACTGTCAAAATTCCTGTGGAAGTTTTCAGGCAGTTTTATAAAAAATATACACAGTTCTGATACCACACTAGCACTGGCTTCCATGTTATGAAGTACTGGAAAGGGTAGCTTTTAAATTATTAAGTCAAGCAAAACAGATCGACTGTTCGATTTTCATTATTCACTTTCTTACGTTTAATGCTCATGCTTGGAGAGAGCCATTTTTGCTAGCTGTCTATGCAGCAGAGTAATTTTTTTTCTGTCAGAAGCTGGTGATACATAGCAGCTTTGACTCCTAATACCTCTGCTTTACTTGTGCTTATTAAATTTCCTAACAATGATTTTAAACAAAAATTATATGTATTTTTAAGTTTAATTAAAACAATATGAAATGACATAAAGCGTCAGTTTAAGGCCTGTGGGCTATCGGCAGAATATCACTGCCCTATATTGTCTTTAATCACATCTCCACTTCTTGCTATGCAAATTCTGCTACAAAAATATTCCCGTTCATTTTTCAATGGATCCACAACCTAATATTATCCTTATATTTCTGCCAGGCTGATATCTTCTGTGATATTAAACAATCCTAATCATGATTTTACTCAGTTAAGATATGAGCATAAGTGTCATCTCCACCATCAGAAACTACACTTAATGAGCCTTTGCCCTCATCCTCTCTGCTACCTTTGCCCTTTTCTGTGTTCCTGGCATGCATATTTATATATATATATATGTTGTCCCCCCGCGGCCCCACCCATATAGTAGTGAAACAGGACAAACTTTAAAAATCAATAAAAAAAAAGTAATAATTTGTATTGAGAAGAATTTATTTTGATAGCTTTCATATCTGAGGGCCTGTTGATATGCAGTATTTTTGGTTTTACTATAATTGGCGAGAATGTAGCTGTGATCTCTTTGCCAAAAATGTAAAACGTTGACAAGGTATTTCTGGCCAAGCAGAAGGTAGGTATGTTCCGACGTCAAACATTGCCACTGTAACCGATCATGTTCAGTTCTGATGGGAGAGCGTCCCCCACATGGAGAGAAGAGCATGTGGCTGTGATATCTCTGCCAATGAGCAGGTACCCTCTAAAGCACATGTAGCTGAGATCTCTCTCTCAAAAACATAAAACGTTATTCTTTAACAATCTGTAGATGATAATGTCCGCTAAACAAACAGGTATCTCTAGCTAAGCAGAGGCAGGGTACGCTCTAACACATGGCGAGATGTAGGGCAACTCAAACGGAAGCTGGCCATTGAGTGACAATGACCTCGCCCGGCTACCTTATCCTGAGATCCTGCCTCCCCCTCCCCTCGGCCCATAGCCTGTCTCTCGGATTTGCGGGAATAAATCGGTGCTGCAACCAAACTATAATACTTAGCTCGATGAGAGTATCAACTGGAATGTTCAATCAAATTATACGAAGAAACCCAATCTAAATCCATTAAGTAGTTCTCTTGTGCAAACTGGACAGACATACAGAAAGACAGACAGACATATATTTTTTTTCTTTCTTCCAATTTCTAACTTCTGTTTTTGATTTCTGGTCTATAGTTTCTCACTCACTTTCTATGATATTTTAAATTACAAATCCTCCAATGTTCATTCTTCTAGACCTCTCTGGCTTCCCTGCCTCTGTGTACCATTATAAGTTCATCTGTTTGTGTACAATAGAAGCACTAATTGCTCCTTAATTGCTGTGAATTAATCACTTTGAAGTACTGGCTCTCCGTACTCTATAATCTTACTCACTTTAAGTTATCTGTGTTGTCAATTAATGGTGCATTAAGTCAGTTCAACCAAAATTAGGATTTAGCCGAGTTTCTCAGGTTAAATGCATTACTATTGGAAATCTGGGCTGCAGCAGCTCCTTTACTTGGACATAACAATGTGCTGAACTGGCATTGCCATTGTTTACAGTGATATGGCACAAGACCTTTGTGCGCAGTGTTGTTGAGATAAATTTTGGGCTTCTGTGATCTTTAGTTAAATTGTTTTGAGAATATTATGTTATGTTTACCATTTAGTTTAAAGTCCAAGGCCCCAGCCACAACACGCATATTACTATCCAATTGAAAAGATTAATTATTTATTGAATGTGTTTAGAAAGCTCAATTATTCATCCTTTTCCTGGAAGAGTTTAATATATTTGATCAGCATGCATTCCTCTGTGCTAAGGAAACCCAACTGGAAGACTCAAAACCTGAAGCAAAAAAAAAAAAAGTTCTTTTTGTTTTTCTTAGTTTAGTTCTTGCTTACATTTTTCCCATGGGAATAAGTGTTAATAAGTGCTAAATTTAGTTTCCCAAATCATTGATCAGGACTCAGAAATAAGGTAGTATTTTAGTTTATTTCAAAGTTCTTTATTACAAAGGACATTCATGATTTATTCTTCCATCCCAGATCTTCAGCTAATTTTTCAAATTGCATTCAGTGATCAGTGTGATTTTTATTGCCTTGTCCCAAAGCAATCATTTTTAAATGTTTTCAGTTTTCTTTCTGTGTGTCAAAACAAAGGTTCACACAACACACAACAAGTGCTGAAAAAGTTCAGTTATTATTAAAATACTTTTCGCAAATATCAATTTGTTGTTTAGTGAAGAAGAATACAGAATAGTATAATGTTTGTTGGTATTGGTTCGTAGGAGGAGAATTTTTGGCTGTCTGAAGCAGTCAATCATTTCTAACCTGCCTAATCCTGAACAGGGTCATGTGGGGTGCTGGAGCCCATCCCAGCTGGCATAGGGCACAAGGCAGGAACAAACCCTAAACAGGGCACAAGGGCATCACAGAGCAAACACACACACACACCAACCACACACTACGGTCAATGTAGTATAACCAATCCACTTAACCTGCATGTCTCTGAGCTGTGGGAGGAAACCCACACAGACTTGGGGAGATCACAGGACGCAGCCCTACCACTGTGCCACCATGCCACAGAAGGTAGAAAATATAGACTTTAAATTTTTGCATTGGAAACAGCAGTCATGGCACTGGAATATCACACTTCCTCTTGTGAGCTCTGAACCAAACCATGTGATGGGTCAAAAATGACAAACAATGGCACATGGGGGAAGGCCCTACCAAGCCACAAAAAGAGTTACATTGGCTGTCAGACTATATTACTCTTCAGATGTAGGGGGCAATGAAAACTGCAAGTGCTATGAGTGGATAACAAGCCAATACTTACAAGGGTGCCAGTGCTGCAGAGAGGCCTTATAGAATTGTCAGAAGTCACCAACAAAAATGTGGGGTTGTGTTGCTCTTTTAAGAAAACAGATTACCCAGGAAATATCTCACCAATCTATTTGTTCTAAGGTACACTAGACTTCAAGAGATCCAAGTTTGCGGATCTAATATTTTATAGCCATGCAGTAATTCATGAATGTGGTTCAGGTGTACAGTTCCAAGTTAGCATTTCAAGACTGCCACTGTTATAGTCAACCTCTTTATCATTTTTTGTGAATTATTTCTAAATATTGTAATAAAGACACAAAGTCGCATAAAGGTTTGGGGTTTCCGGCCCCGTATACTGTACAGATTTTGTAAAAACAAATAATATGGTCAGTGATATGACTTCCTTTCATTACAACAGACAGCTATGCATATGGTGAAGGGACCATTTATGGGGTGGGACTGGAAACTGATGAATGGAATGCTGGGAAGGAACCAAGGTGCTGTATGGAAGCCATGACGTCATCAGGAGGGGACCAGAGGAAGGGATGGAATGCGGAAGTGGTAACGCATGGTTTAGGGAATCCGGGCAAAATTATGGTGGCGTTATTTCTGTCTTTCTGTGGAAATAAAAGAAAGAAAGGTTAGTACCCTGCCTTTGTCCCCTGGCACAATATGTTACGTTGCTTGTTGGGTCTTTACGTGGCTCCCTATGCACATGTGCGTGACAATATTTTTGTCCTTTTTACCTCCCTTTTAGGGTTTTGATGCTTCCACAATTAATTTCTACTACAGTGATCCCTCCTCCATCGTGGGGGTTGCGTTCCAGAACCTCCCACGAAAGGTGAAAATCCATGAAGTAGAAACCAAATGTTTATATGGTTATTTTTATATTGTCACGCTTGGGTCACAGATTTGCACAGAAACACAGGAGGTTGTAGAGAGACAGGAACTTTATTCAAACACTGCAAACAAACATTTGTCTCTTTTTCAAAAGTTTAAACGTACTCCATGACAAGACAGAGATGACAGTTCCGTCTCACAATTAAAAGAATGCAAACATATCTTCCTCTTCAAAGGACTGCGCATCAGGAGCAGAGAATGTCAGAGAGAGGGAGAGAGAGAGAAAGAGAGAGAGAGAGAGAGAGAAGCAAACAATCAAAAACCGATTGGTGCTGTTCGAGCTTTTAAATATGCAAAGCACCTTGCGGGAAGCATATCGCTTGACAATGCAGCCGCAAGTAAGCCCAGCAAGGAAGGGAGCAATGTGAATGTAGTCTTTCAGCATTTTTTAGACGAGCGTCTGTATCCTCTAGGGGTGCGAACAGACCACCTGCTCAAACCCCCTTCGTCAGGAGCAGAGAATGTCAGAGCAAGAGAGAGAGAGAGAAAAGCAAACAATCAAAAATCAATAGGTGCTGTTTGGGCTTTTAAGTATGCGAAGCACTGTGCAGGAAGCATATCGCACAACAAAGCAGCCACAAGTAAGCCCAGCAAGGAAGGGAGCAATGTGAAGGTAGTCTTTCAGCATTTTTTGAGGAGCGTCCGTATCCTCTAGGGGTGCGAACAGCCCCCCTGCTCACAATATATTTGAGGAGTTTTATTTAATACGTAATAGTGCTCTGATTGGGTAGCTTCTCAGCCATCTGCCAATAGCGTCCCTTGTATGAAATCAACTGGGCAAACCAACTGAGGAAGCATGTACCAGAAACTAAAAGACCCATTGTCCACTGAAACCCATGAACCAGCGAAAAATCCGCGATATATATTTAAATATGCTTACATATAAAATCCGCAATAGAGTGAAGCCGCAAAAGTCGAAGCGCGATATAGCGAGGGATTACTGCACTTAAATATTTTTACATGCATTCTTTAAGATGTTATTATTTTTTTCATTTCTTTTCTGACTCTGTCTGTTTTCATTATGGGTGCATAAGTATCAATGTGTTACATTACTGAAGGTCAGTCCTGAGGACGTCTGGGTTATCTGAGCTTGGACTGAACAGAAAAATCTGTTCGTATGGTGTTTGCTCTATAGTGAACTCTGGTTAATAGAAACTTTGGAGTAGTTACTTTAACAATGATTTTGCGGTTACAATTTTTTTTTTGCCAAAAGATTGGATGGATTTTTTTCTAGCCTTGACCCTCAGTTATTTTTTGTCTTCTGGTTACTCTAAAATAAAATTTTATTTTTCTCCAGCATAGGTAGAATAAATGGATCATTTAGATGGAGAAGTGGTGTCAGTTGAGCTGAATGGGAGAAAGAGTGGCCAAGACTAATGGAGAAGGGCTTACGGGGATGGGAGGGTTTCTTGGTAGTACCTGGAAGGTGGAAAAGTGGATAATCACTACCAGTTTTTCTATTTCAACTTTATGTATTCCCTTTTGTTCATTATTTACTATGCATTCTATAATAAAATACTTTTTATATTTTTGATATAAATTTGAGTGTTGACTACCATGTCAAAGTCTGATAAAGAATATAAGAAAATAATAAAGCAATAAATTTAATGTATAACAAGACCTACTAAAAACAAACTGTCACACACATGCACATGGGGGGCAGCTAAAGGGCTTGAGTAAGGGCAATTCCGAGTCAGACTGGGATGTGGCAGAGTGCACTGACTCTTTTTCTCCCTTTCCTGCAGACCATTCACGGGAGATCCCACCTGGCCCTCTTGACGTCACTTCTGGGTCCAAGGCTATGGAGGAAGACCTTGCTGGCTCGGGCCCCTTTGATGTCACGTCCAGGCTCGAGCCTATGGCTGAAGACCCTTATGAGCCCGACCCCTTTGACCTCACTTCCTGTCTTCCCCTTTAAAAGCCTCCACCTTTTCCCTATTCCCTCAGTTCTGTTTTGGACTCGGTTTTGAATACTTCACAAAATGTAGGATTGTGACTGGATTGGAATATCTAATATTAATAAAAGTAGTTGCATACATTACTGTAGATGTGATAGAAGTAGGCATCATATATATTGGGTATGTGTCAGTAGGGGACTCAGCCACAACATTGTACTGGTGTTTGACTGTACCTGTTTTCCCTTTATTCACTTGGTCTCATTTGAGAACTCCCACCATAATGTTAAAATATGCCGGTACAGTTATGTCCATAGGAATTTGGACAGTGGCACAATTTTCATAATTTTGGCTCTGTACACCACCACAATGGATTTGAAATAAAGCAATCATTATGTGACTGAAGTGTAGACTTTCAAGTTTAATGTGAAGGGTTTACAAAAAATATCATATGACCCATTTAGGAAAGACAGCCATTTTTCTCCATAGCCCCCCATTTCCAGGGCCTCAAAAGTATTTGGACATTTGACTGACAAGCTGTTCCTTTGCCAGGTATGAGCAGGTACCTTATTATTTCATTGCTTATTAAGCAGGAAAAAGGTCTAGAATTGATTCCAAGTGTGGAATTTGCATTCGGAAGCTGTCTATGTTAACTCTTAATAAGAGGTCCAAAGAGCTGTCCATGCAAGTAAAAATAGTCCATCATTAGGCTGAGGAAACAGAACAAACTCTTTAGAGAGATAGCAGAATCATAAGGAGTGGTCAAATCAACCATTTGGTACATTCTTAAAAAGAGGGAACACATTGGTGAACTCAGCAACACCATAAGGTCTGGAAAACCACAGAAGACCACTGTTCTGGATAATTGCAGAATTCTGTCCTTGGTGAACAAGAACCCCTTCACAACATTTAGCCAAACCAAGAACTCTTCTCGGAAGGTAGACCTATCATTGCCAAAGTCTACAATCAAGAGAAGACTTCATGAAAGTGGAGACACAGAGGGTTTACCAAAAGGTGCAAACCACTGGTAAACCTCAAGCATAGGAAGAACAGATTACACTTTGCCAGTAAACATTTTTTAAAAGTCTGTTCAGTTCCTGAATGATTTTCTTTGGACAAAAGAAACTAAGATCAATATATACCAGAATGTTGGAAGAAGAGAATTAACAGTTCATGATTTGATGAATACCACATCATCTGTGAAACATGGTGGAGGCAATTTTATGGAATGATCATGCATGTCTACGAATGGAAGTCAGTCACTAGTGTTTAATGGTGATATGACTGCTGGCAGAAGTAGCAGGATGAATTCTGAAGTGTACAGGTTATACTCTCTGCTCAGATTCAGCCAAATACTGCAAAACTGATAGGACGATGCTTCACAGTACAAATGGACAATGAGCTAAAACACACAGTAAAAGCAAACCAAATTCTTTTCAATGCAAATAAGTGGAATATTCTTCAATGGCCACGTCAATAAACTGACCTCAGCCCAACTGGACATGCATTTCACTTGCTTAAGACAAAATCGATGGCAGAAAGTCCAATGAACAAGTAGCACCTGAAGACAGCTGCAGTAAAGGCCTGTCAAAGCATCAGTAGGATGGAAAACCCAGCACTTGGAAATGGCCATGGGTTCCAGACTTTAGGCTGTCATTGACTGAAAAGAATTTTCAACTAAATACTGAAAGTGATCATTACATTTATGATTATGTTAGTTTGTCCAAATACTTTTGTGCCCCTGGAATTGGGGGGGGGGGGGGGGGGCATACAGAAAAACTGCTGTCATTCCTAAACATCTTATATAATATTTTTGGTGAACCTCTTAAGTCTACACTTGAATAACATAATGATTACTTAATTTCAAATCTATTGTGGTGGTGTATAGAGGCAAAATTATTAAAATTGTGTCACTATCTAAATACTGATGGGCCTAACTGTATGTTGAGGATATTATCCTTGTGGCTTAAATACCATGTTGCCTGCTGACATCTCCTCTACAGCATTTTTAGTTCTTGTGTCTTTTTCCCTGGAAAGGCCTGTTTTCCAGATACTGAATTAGTACTAGGGTGTTATACCCTGTTAGCCATTATGAATGTAGTGAGAAGTCAAGCAAAATGACACCTTTTATTGGCTAAGTAAAAATATCTCACTAGATACTGAATTAATAATAAACGAGTGGATGATGTATATCTTAATTCTGAACTATTAAGAAAATCTTTGCAAAATGTCTGAATGTTTGTTTATGTGTTATTTTTTAATGATATATATGAAATCACCGATATGTATGAAGTATGCCAATCCAAAATGCAAATTTGGCAAAATCAGCCAAGCATGACAAGCATGTAAAATATATTTGAGAAATATGGGGGACTGGTTAGTAACAACAAGCTGGCAAAGATCTAGTTAAAATTTATAGTTTTAACATTGAGCGATTTTTAAAAGTAACAAGTACATAATATATAGAACACCTTTATACCTAAAACCCTCAAGGCATGCTAATAAAGGTCTTAAATATGACTCAGCTTCCCTCCTCAGGGTGTCACTGGAAATTTTTGATGGAGTAAGACCTGTGAATATCTTCATTGTGTTCCCAGGCAGTAAGCTAATTTAAAAAAAGTATTAAACAGTGAAATCCAGATCTCTGTTACTTGTCTTCTGTCAACTGTAAATGTTTCCCTGTTGCCCTTTCATGGACTGAAGGCTTCAACATGTCACTGGGGACTGTGAAAGAAAGGCTCTTGTGTTTCTGTGTTAAAGGTGTTTTTTTTCTGTAATGAAGTTGAAACAAATGTTTTCTTTTTATAAATACTGGATGTACCAGTTCATATGTGCCTGGGGTAGTCTGTTGTTAATTTTATTTTAAAAGGTTAGAACGTTGCATATATTTGCCATTAAGCTGCTTTATAGCCTTAATTTTGTTGAATGGTATATTCTGTTACAGATACTACAGATTCCCATGAGAAAAAAATCATATTAAAATGTCAGTTATATATACACTCCAGTACTATAAAATTATGTATACTGCACAGTCATTTGAGTAAAAATAAAAAAGCCCAGTGTTTAATATTAGTGATTCTAGGGTTGATTCCTAAAACTCTTTTCTATAATGTAACTCGCAAACCAGAATTTGGATTAACCAGATTCAGTAAACAGATGGATTAATCACTAATACGTTCACATTGTCACTTTGCCAGTACCAAATGCCAGTGTGTAGATTGATTTTGTGATGATGAAAGGGAGAAGAGCAGGTGAAAAAATTGACATGATACTGAGCAATGGGCAGCCTACGTCCATCACAAGTAGAACAGTAAATAGTTTCAGTGGTGCATTAATAAACAGAAAAAATCCCATCATCAAACCTGCTGCAATAATAAAGCAGAGAGACTAATAGATTAGACAGTCTTTAGACAAGTGTTAACTTGCTTTTATTATTAATGTAATTCCCCTTGTCTTTTCTAAATCCCATTGCAATCCTGTGTGTTATACAAGCAAACAAATCAATATACTGTACATCATATGCAAACCAACAGTTTATGCTTGTAGTTCAATTCAGTTCATACATAAACCCATGGTACATGCAAAAAGTATTACATACACCAGAAAATTCAAATTATAAACAGCATATACAAAAAATATATAGTGCATGAACAATATCTATAATTATTATTACAATATATTCACAAGTTAGTTTAATTTTGCAGACATTCTCCAAGGAAAGAACACAGTCTATATTTTATTCCAAAGTTTTTCTCCTTGGAGAACGTTATTTAGTGATCGCACTGACACTTTATGAGGTTATTTTTAGGACTTGGTACACGTATGCACAGTTACACCTCACAGTGGGTTTAGTCAGTGAAATCTTGGCTTGGTGTCAAAAATGTTTCTCCTTGAGTAATATATTTAGTGACTGCACCTGGACAGCAGTGGGTACCACTCCTACTAGTTCATATGAAAAATCAATCATCTATTGCTACAAATACTCAGAATAGAACTTAACAGTCGCCCAAATGTGAGTGAACATTTTTTGCCTTTGCTGTTACTAAGTTTGACATACTCTCTGCCATCTTCTCAAATGTCTATGCATCGTGGATACCTCCCAAACAGCAGTAACTGAAGGCTTTGATTTCTTTCACTTTGTCTTTGTAATCTCCTATTTTTTCTTCCTTACACTCTCATTTGTACAACATCTATACCTTTGGGTGTGTCCCTCTCCTTCTTTCTAAAAGTTCATGCACAAGACAAAAGCTGCAAAAGTCACCAGACAGTTTAGAGATCTCCTTCAAGGATGGGGAAAGAAGAGAGTGTAAGTGTGTGAAATTCACAATCTACCTGACTCCATGATGTTCATCAGCTGCTGTTTCAATGTAGTATAGGCAAAAACCATTTTTGTGCATATGCAAATCGATAATGTGCAAGTGCAGATTAATATAATTTATAATTAAAGTGTTAGAACATATTTGACATCAACAAGCCATTCAGCCAAACAAAGCTGTTTAATCCTATTCACCTAATTACTCCAAAATGCTGAACAACAGTACATGTAAGTAACATTACAAACAAAAAAATACCAGTTATCACATGTATGAACTGTAATCTAAAGGCAAAACTCAGCAGCTATATCTACCAAAAACTGTGCGCTATGCATTCAAGCCAGTAGGAATTGCACTTAAATCAATAGAATTCAGAAAGTCAACTTTCAAGCAATCATGGCCTCTCCTGTCACTCATTCACTACTACTTCCTACCTGAACTATATCCAAATGGCTTTCCATTACTATAGATGCTTTACACCTATATTGTTAATATAATCACAGATGTTTTCTCGTATTTGTAACTTCTTCAGAAACCACTAACCACTGGTCAGGAAAATAAGGCTAAAAAAGCCTGAATTAGCATAAGCCACCCTAATACCGAGTTGTTGTAACTCGGGAGTTCCAAAAGCACACAAGTCCCATAAAACCTCCAAACATAACCCTCTAGGGGGATTACCATCCAAAACTATACTAGATACAAAAGGGGCCTAGAAGAATCTTTCTAAAATTAAAGATTTATTTTTACAAAAACGCTGTATAGAACAAGAAGTTCCTTAGAGCACACATTGAATTGACTGGGAAGGCAAGGCAACTCATTGCAAACACAGTCCTAATACAGAATCCGAAGGCAAAGTCGAAAACAGAGCACAGGTTCAAAAATTCAGAAAATCACAATAAGCACAAAGCAAAACAAAACACAGGTAAACACTCCACTCCGTAACGCATTCAAAATGAACTGCCAAGAGAGACCCTCTGGATTTATAGGGTGCAGGGCAGTTCCTGGCAGTGACTGGCTTATGGGACCACTCACAAAACACATGGAATATAACCAAGGCATTTTATAGTAACAGACAAAAACAAAGAATAATGCACATAATAAACAAAAGAAACATTAACATAAATAAATTATACAAAAATGGACAAAACAGACAAGAAACATGACTTTGGACCCCAGCCAGGAGAGAAATGCTGGCTGAAACAAGACAAGGGTGTTCATAAGAAATGTAATGATTTACTTCATGAGGTAGAAGTGCATAATAAACAAGAATGGTTGCATCCGATATCTGAAATATTAAAATGTGTGCTTCAACTTAAATGTTTAAAGTCTAAAGTATTCTCAATTATAAAAGAAATTAGTCATTTTTTACCCACTGATAGGAATCCATAGAGGGCTAGATCCCTAGTAAAAGATCAAAATTCAATAATAAAATCATATTCTTTATCACTGATCTTGAAATAGTATAAAATGATACGTGACATGCTAATGTTTGAAATATGTCAGAGGCCTAGGACCACTGGTAAAGAATCAAATACAAAAAATGTTATTATATTCATGATCTGCAACCTCGATATAGCATAACATGACACACACCGGTATTACAAATCCCCATTTTATCAAAGTTTTGTGAAAAGGAGTAACTTTGACTCTTTGCATTTTCAAAGAAGTCATTCTCAGAGACCAGACGAAAATGTAGAACAATTCTATATTTGTACAGAGATACGTACACATGTCTCAGTGCATGAGGTGAGCAATCAATAAATCAATTAATCTGCCTTTATGTTTTTCTGTTACATTACCTCTTCTAATACATCGCGTCATCTGACTCTTAGTATGCATAATATTCATAGCTTCATCTAATCAACAGGTGCCACCAGTATTTTCTGACTCCTTTTGACTCTCCCATTAATCTGAATATTGCCTTGTAATAGGGGTGATCTGTGGACTCTTCTATTGATTTTAGCACTGCTTCATAGGATGGGTGTTTGAGCTTTTCCATTAGTTTATTCCTGCTTTCTAAAGGGGTGTTTGTTGCTCATCTACTTCTTTTTAACCTTAGCAACTGTCTTGGTGGCTCCTTTAAGATGAGGGGAAAGCCTCATATGCCTTGGCTTAAAACAACGTTTAGTTAACCCTTTAGTTACATTCAACTCTTATCCTTATGTTTAATAATTCATTTTCATAATGTCATATAATTATATACTTGTATTAAATTGTAAAATTATATCATGTATTGATTAAAAACATTGATTATAATGAAATTAAATTGTTTTGGGTTTAACCTGTAAAATGAAATGGGAATAATATAACTGAATAGTGTACAAGATGTGATTAACATAATATGATCTGAACTTAGTTTTAAGATAATGTGTAAGATTAAATATTTTTGGATAGGTTTTATTAGTAAGTTTATTGATACTTTAAGGATTAATGTTTATTTGTAATTTGGACAGTTAATCAGAGTTGGTGATTACCAGCACTTATAACATTACATTAGTAATTATCATCTTAACACTTGTAGCATTATCCAATTCTTGGTTATTGATTTTAATAATAGATTGAATAATATAGAGTTTAACATAAAGGGATATTTGTTAACTATGAAGAATGGTAGTAAACTTAAGGGATGATAAATAACACGTTTTAGGAATAGGGACACTCAGGACAATGTTTAAAACCATTAAAATAAGGTGAAGATATAGTTTAAACTTGAAGACTCTTGTCACAAACAAAAATGTAGCCTTTGTTTAATAACTGTTGTTTTTCATGATAGATGTTAATTTTATTTGTGTAATAGTAATTGATAAATAAGTGTGGGACAAATGTTGATATTAATGAATCAGGAACTTTGCATTTGGATTAATTACAACATTAGGACACAAATTGTATGATATTGGGTGTTAGAATTAAATGTACTAAATTAGATACAAGGTACATCGCACAACATTTAATTGTTGTAGAACAAGATATAAGGGAAATAACATTTGTGGGATAGTGTTAACAGTATTTTTAAGGAATTGGGGTACTTAGGGCCATATAGACAGAAATGGTTGGTGGCAATACAGAACAAATAATTAATACTATGCCTTTCCGGGCCTAAGTAATATAAAAGATAGTAAAACAAAGTAATTATCTGACACCACAGAGATGGAGTGTCTTGTGCATGGAGTACTGATTATGCAGTTTGTGAAATTGGAAAGCCCAGATACAAGCCGAAAAAGCTCAGCTGGTGGCAGAAGACTTTAACATCAGCATCCTATTAGGAGGTGAACCCATGGCGTTGACAGATGTGGCACGTACAACTTCAAGTCCTTTTAATCATTTTAGATGAAGACACTACTGGTTTACTCTTTAATATAGGAGTGCAATTTCCTGCACAAAATATAGCCTTTAAAAATAAGGGATTTTTATGCCTAGAGGGCCAAATATAGGGGGGAACCCCAAAAAGCTTAACATCTTGCATAACTAGACATCAAGATGCATCAAATGGTGCATCATATGAGTGAGTTTTCTCATACAGATGAGTCATGAACTCTGGACAAAAGAAAACTGAATTGATTTCAAAAGTAATTTTAATGAACACAATAAAAATTAAATACAGGATTAAGAATTTACCGTACAATCAGAATTGATGAAGCACTACATGGAATTTACTTAACCTAATATGAGGGTTGTTCAGGTGTGGAGATCTACTATATCTTCTAGAATCTATTGAATGGCCTTCATTGCAGGGTACAGTCCCACTCAATTTAGTGCCCTTAAGTACACATATTAACATGCACACCTTTTATGTATGGGGGGGGGGGGTGATTTAAATAAATATTCATCAAAAATAAATATGTATAAAATCTTTAAGTAAAATGAACCTCTCTCTTGAATTACCTTGCAAGTGTTTTATCAATTGTTTTTTAACATTTTAGATGCTGGTGTTCAATTTGTTAGCAGTAAGTGTAATAATGCAAATAATACGCTCTGGTTAGCACATGTAAAACAAACACTGATGTTCAAGTATACCCATAAGGCAATTAACGTGAAACTGCAAGAAAGGCATCATTTCAGTCTCATTGTCTTGCTCATTGTGCTGTACTTGTAAAGTGCCTTGGGATGACGTGCGCCATACCAGAGTAAAGTTGATTTCATTATGTCCTGAAGTGGATATCACCTGCACTCTCTCTTTCTCTTCAAAGTGAGCAAAAGGTTGATATTTATAATTGCCATTTGCTATATGTAAGCCTGTGTTTTTCAAGGCAACTCTTCACTTGCTTCTGATAGATGGCCAGATTTCAAGGCAAATAACCTTCTATTTAAAAAACAGTTTGCTTATATGTTAGGGTTTCACACTGATTTAATCACTCTAACTTACCAAATAACAATCTCTGTTTGAGAAGGACCTGCTTAGTAGCAAAACTCAAGATAGTGCTGACTGTTAAGATGTGTTGCAAGCTTGAATGAAGCCCGCAGAGAACCAGGCACTCTTTGAGATCAAATTCTGGAGGGAGACCTATGTAGACTGTTGGAAGATACAGTGAACTCACCTCAGTTCCATGAAAGACTTTAATTCCATCCATCCATCCATCCATTATCCAACCTGCTATATCCTAATTACAGGGTCACGGGGGTCTGCTGGAGCCAATCCCAGCCAACACAGGGCACAAGGCAGGAAACAAGCCCCAGGCAGGGCGCCAGCCGACCGCAGACTTTAATTCCAGATGTTTTCTAATTCACTGTGTTGCCCTGTAGATTTCCACTTTCTGTGAACCTGCAAACTGCTGGATTGAACATGATGTGCAAATTTTAGTTTTCCCAGTACTAGTAAATTTAAAACAACTTCAGTAATCATCAGAAATGACAGAATTTTTAATATCTTCTTTTAGATTAGAAAATGTGCCCATTAATGATTTGCTCTACTCTCTTAGTGCTTTTCTGCCCTGTTGCTCTTGAATATTTTTCTTCTTGGCATGTTTACATGTAATATTAACAAACTGTAATGGGTAGTTCAGATTCAGTCATTTTTTATCCAGGCATTATGCACAGTTGTTTTATAGACAAACAACAACAGAAGTGACGAGCTCTAACTTTGAGAAAAGCCACAAATTAAGCTAACGTCATATCCTTACAACCCCAGAGACCCCATTCACGTTAGTTTGTGTTAACCCACTCGTGTTACTAGTGTAACACATTAAGAACGAAGTAGCTTCAGAAAACAGATGAAGAGATGAAGGCTTGAAGCCATGAAACAAACAAAACACAAATTACTGTATAACATTTGGGACTGAACATTAACAATAAACATTACATTTTAACAACAGAAATATTGTGACTAATTTGTTGCACACCACCATCACTTAATACTGTAATAAAGCCCAGGATCCATTGCTAGAAGCACAGGATAGCACACCAATATAAAAAAATACTGTGTTTGCTTCTTTGGCTCAAACTGCTAATATTCTGCATGGAACGTGAAATTAATATTTTAACTTTCCTTATTTTTCAGATTGAAGCTACAACAAAATTCAGCAGTTGTAATGTGCCTCTGGGAGGAAGGCTGAAGACTGCTGTCTGTAAACTATGTGTTGTATTCATGCCAGAGGGTAAAAAGGGCATCCCACTTAACAAACAAAAGCATCTTTTATTTCACAAGTGATATCACACAATAATAAACTAACAAATAATGTTTCTTTTTTTATGAAAACAACTTCTTATATTCTACTCTACTTAATGTAATTCATGCTTTAAAGTAATCACTTATTGTAGCACATCTGCATGCAATATAACATTTTTATTTACTTTTACATCAGCAAATAATATATTAGTCATTACTGCAAATTGAACTTTTTTGAGAGTGTTTCTTTTCTTCTTTAATATCTTCTGTGATTTTCACCTACTAATATTAAGGGGTTCACCTTCATATCATTATTCTGTTTGACAGAATTGTCTGAAAATCCACCCCAGACCACCATCTTTATTAGAGCATTCCTGGGAGTCCTGGAAGATGTTAAATGCCTGGAGTATTTCACTCTGCTAGAGATAAAATCAATAACAATTTTTTTCTCTCAATATTACAAAGACCTATTCATGAAACTCAGCCAAGTACTACTTAAACTGTGAATAACCCAAGTGTTTCCAAAGTCAATATTATACTTTGGGGAAACACAGTGGTTAGCAGTGCTGTCTTACAGTAGGCCACAGCCTGGACACAGAATGTTTGCATGCTCTCCCCAATTATTTCTGGGTATTTTATCTTATTCAAAAATGGGGTTTGGGATTAAATGGTGAACGTATGTGTTTATTTATTTATTTGTATATATAGTATATTATGAAGTGATTCAGGCAAAAATATCAGGAAGGGCTGAAGTGCAACAGGCTACCCTGTTTTAATGATGGTAGTGAACACTACTGTGTCCTGCACCATAGATGGTCTACAAATGATGAGGACTTCTTATGGATGTGCTGATTTTTGTGTAGCAAGGCTGGGATTTGATTTGCGGTCATGTGCACTCCTATTGGTTGGTGTCTCCTTGGTTGTATTTTGACACTGAGAAGAGTTTTTTTAATAAAGGGGCAAAAGAGAGACATGTGCCAAAAGGCAAGGAAAGATTTTTAATCAGAAAGTCAATTAAACCCTAAATTGTTATCGAAAATACGAAGAACAAAAGCCATTTAACAAAATAACAACTAAATGAACATACGCTCATCTTTCATTTTTTTTCCACAAACTCAGATGAGTAGGAAGTATTTGTCATGAGCCGTTTAGCCCTGAATCCGTGACATCACAGCTGCTAATTGTTGGGTTACCCTAGCAATGAGGCGGCAACCACTCCTCAAAATGCCGTCGCCCACAAAAGCAAAATTGAATCATGGAAATAATACAAAATAATGAATCTTTTATATTACAATTTCTGGAAGTAATCTAAATTCATATTGAGAAGCCTTGGGTTAGAAACCTCTAGCTCTAACATATTTTGTTTCGAAAAGGCACAGAAATTTAAAAATATCAATTAATAACAGGTTAAGGGTGGAAGAGCAAAGCAGGTAAGCTGTTGTGCAACTTTAAAATCTTTTCAATGTGTACAGTTCAGATTAGATTAATATTGCATTTATGACTAAATATGTAGTCATCTAGCATAATACACTTGAAGAAGCTAAGCTGTGCAGCAACAGATGGCCTTTGGCCAGGCAGCTTAGCTCTACTGATAAAGCAATTTCTACCAAGAAGTTGCAGCTCCTGCTAACACAGCTCAAAATTTCCTGTCTTCATGAGGGACAGAAATCCTTTAACTTTTCACACGAAAAAAAAACTTTAAGATATACTCTTGCATATTTTGGATTTTCCAAAGCTTTTATGTTTCTTAGCTTTCATCATGCCTCTGCTGAATTTGAAATGAAGCGCTAGAATATAAATCTTCAAAGGGATCTGAATAATAGTAAAGGTTATACCTACACTGAAAAAAGAAAAGAAGTTTAGAGACACATTTCAGATTTTTTCAGCTTCATCATCAAGACAAGCGAGCGTGAAAGCATTTGCCAAGAAAGTTTTCCTTAATCAAGAACACAAGTCAGAGGTTCAAAAACAATCAGATACCATTGTAGTCTCAAACATAAGTATTGTCAACTGGTGTTTGTGCGGTATTATTCTCATGACCTTCTGGGCAGCTATCCAGAAGAGCAAAGGCCTCGGATTGCAGAACTGAAATTTAAGGGAGATGATGGAATTGCACCATCAGAAGTGGAGTGTGTGGGTTCATTTGACTCAAAAAAGGAAACCTTACATGGTCCCATCACAGAGGGACTCTAGTCTCTAGTCTGCAGGTTGAGGTGCATGGCAGTTCCTAGTTGATGGAGCGATTTGTGTGGTTAATTCTGATAAAAGACAGGACTCTGGCCTGCTAAACAAATATGGGACCCCTGTGTTGTTGGTGTCCAACTGCTTTGAGGAACAAGTGGTTCTCAGTTATGGGCGACTGAGCAATAACAAGCCTGTGATGGCCTGAGATGTTCAGAGCTGTATGTACAGTACATTGACTGGATCAACACATATCTATCAAGCTAGAAGTGTAGGTAAGCTGTTGGCTTGGGCTTGACATTGTGCTCCCTGAAAGAGAAATTAATTTTAAGTTCTTGAGGGTGGTCTCCAATGTGCTTCTCCCTCTCTGATGTCATTTTTCAACAATAAGAATACCGGGACAGTTGCATGATGAAGACTACACAGATGAAACACGGTGCCCCTATTCTTTTCATCCTTTCAATGTGAGAATAATCTTCACTTTTTTCTTTTTCACTCACATGCTGACACAGTTCTTCACTAGCTTCATTGTGAGGTTAGGTTAGGTAGACTTTATTATACCAGAGGGAAATATGTTTGCAGCACAAGACTACAAAAACAAGGACTTGTTACAAAGAAAAAATAAGACACATCATCTGACATCCAGTGTTATGAGTAAAAAACACACACGATTTCTAAGTTAAATATAAGTCATTATGTCCTGTGATCGCAAGGCAATGCATCTACAGTTGGTTCTTGCATTGTATAAATTGACACTGCAGGAACAAGCTTAGGCTCTGGTTACCCATGAGTTCTTTGAATTAAAAATAAATAGGTGTATTTTATTTACAAAGTTGTCTATCTTAACTTACAATAAGTGAAATACTATACATAAATAATATTACATAGCTTTTAATTAAGTTGATCTAATTTGGATAAAAATAACCTAATGCACAGTAAATTCCTGTCATTCAGAAAACCACAAAAAGATAAAAGCAGTTTGTGGTTTGGCAGTCATATAAAATACTCTGCATTTGTCTTCTTAATGCTAGTACAATCTTCAGTTCCACTACTGTGTTTATTTTTTTGATTTTTTGATTTCATACATTCACTTTGTTAATCTCTGAGGGGAAATTGTATTTTTTGCATTACCTTTGAGCGTCACAGTATTCAGGGCTTATGTACTAGCTTTTTAGTTTTCTATTTTACAGGACTCACCAAATCATAAAATCTCATGACAGTTCCACTCCAGAAAGTACTTTCCTCACTTTGCACAAAACTGGTTAAAGTCCAACACTTCTTTCTACACAGTTTACCTACATAACCCTCTCTGATATCTAGAACTTCCAATTACTATATCACAGTTTCCTCCAGCAGGAAGAACTACAAACAAACATGATGAACAGACCCTAATTTGCATTTGTATGATTCACCTTCTGCTGCTGTCTCCAAAGTTGCATGCTTCAGCAACTTTACTTGTATCCCATTAACTGCATTGTATTAATTAATAATAATTAGACATTTTAAGATATAGAGCTTATCCAGAGAAGAAGGTGAACACTCAGGCTTGCCATTCTAAATCATAACAGGGAAAGAAAGAAAGAAAGAAAGAAAGAAAGAAAGAAAGAAAGAAAGAAAGAAAGAAAGAAAGAAAGAAATAGTTAAAATTACAAACAAAAATGGAGCTCTTGTTACAGACTGTATCAACTGCTTTATTTGTACACCACAGAATAAGGGTTTGCAGGCTAAAAGATATTTTAATAAATTTATATTCATGTAGGGCTATACTTTGTACCAAAGTAGTTAATATTTTAACTAACCAACCTCTCTTATACATTTTCCCCCTTGTCTGACTTATAAATGGCCTGATACTTATTTGAAAATCCTGTTAAGAAAGAAAGAAAGAAAGAAAGAAAGAAAGAAAGAAAGAAAGAAAGAAAGAAAGAAAGAAAGAAAGGTGTTTCAATGCTGACATTTTTCTGTGTGAGAAAATGAGAGTGTCCAATAGAGGTTGCTTGAAGTCATGAATGAAGGCCAATATACAGTATCAACATCCCTGTATCTCCTGGACCTGCCTGACTATACACTTAGCTTCAGTAAACCAGAGCTTATTCCAGTTATCAGACACAAGCATACTGTTTGTCAGCTTGAGAGTAGCCATAACAAATATATTTGCCTCACCAGCCTGAACTAAGATGCAAGATCTTTTTAAAGAAAATAATGTTAACTGTTAATATTAATTTCCTCATCTACAACTTTCTGAAAAATATTGTGAAATTCTTTTGTTTTTTTAATTTTCCAATTTGTTAGAGTTTTTTGTTCACTCACTTGTCAAAGCTCATTGCTTTTCCCTTAGCTATACCATCTTTCTGCTGCTCTTCTCTGTCTACATATGGCATGTTCTTGGACACGTGCCTTATTCTGAGCAAAGTTACCTCAGTTTACATTTAGTATATCCTTCTTTTCTTTGGCTGTATTTTCAAATTGATTTTTTGTTAGACAATTATTCTTCCTGTTTTGGATTCTGACCTTTATCCCTTCACACCAACACACATGCCTACTATTATTGTTGGTGTCTATCAAGTCCAATTTATAAGAAGCAACGTTTATTTTTAATTATATCCTCACTAACCTTGAACATGCTGTGTCCATCACTGCCAACCTCATTCCCTACCTTTGCTGTTGCAACACATTTTACCCTTCAGGTTCACTATCTTACACCTCTAATGCTGTGTAGGTCTCACTTAATCAGAAATCTCTCATCTCTAAAAAAGCTCAACATAGGGTTAGAAGTGAAGGGTAATCACAGGAAATAGAGTTATTTTCCAGTGGTCTGAAATAGGGGAATGCTCATTTAAAAACTAAACAATCAGTTTCAACTTGTGTTGCATACCTCTAGTCTGAAGTCTACTGTATAATCCTACAGCCTGAAGTTGACTGTATGCCACATAGTGTTGCATTCTGTACCAATTACCAATTATGTAACCAAAGGGGTGCACACTCCGAACACCAAGGTGGACCCCTGCCACAGTCGTCAAAGTCTGATACTGACTACCCCTCACTGCCACCCTTCCATGTCTAAGGCTCAAAATGGGCTTTGACTGGCATTGCTGACCTGCTCGGTCTTTGTGTATAGGTTTGCATTTTCTTTTGATCCCTGAAACAGTGTTTCTCCCATAGACGAAGGTGGTGCATATTGGATTGATTTCCAACTCTACTTTGGTCTAGGATTTCTGTGTGTTTACATGTGTCCACTCCCTATGTTATTAATTTAGATTCAGTAGGACTAAGAAAATAAAAAGGCCCCAAAAAGAAAGTGCAGTACAAAATATTAAAAGTGTAGACTGGCTGACTTGCTTCTACAGTATTTGCAGTAGGCAGAGGAAATCTTGATAAATTTGACATTTTTAATAAAACATCTTTTGAGACTTACGGATCATTAAGTTAAACAAAGGAGAATGGCTAATGTTACAAAGCTCTTTCAGATTTTTTCATTTCATGCTTGTTGTACTCAGGAGGCAACTAGTTTAATGGCTGTTCTTTTGCAATCTTTATTAGTTTATCGACATTCAATCTTAGGAACTACTACATTTTTTGCTGCATGTAATATTTTTGATTTCTTTTTTCTTTTCCAAATTGAATCTTGTACATTGTGTTTAGGTTTATACAAAAACAGGTGATAAATATTTTAAAAAGCACTCAGGTTTTGGTTTATTTATACCATAAAATAAAGACATCTGTTCTGTGACTTTATTTGGGGCCTAGTGGGTTTGATTTCCAGACTTGTACAAATTATTTTAAAAACCTGATTGAAACATACACTGCTATGTTGCTAATGTAGATTCTTCAGAAAGAGAGTTTCTACACTGGAAGAAGACATGAGATTAAAAAATCAGTTTTGCACGATCTTCTTAAAATGAAAAAAATGTGGTCTTTGTGTCACTAATTCATTACTGAGAATTGGAATGAGGTTGAAATGATTAGAAAGACAAAGATTTAAAATTGACAATTGCCTTTATTACTCTTTGTAGTTCAGCAGTAGGTCCCCAGTTAATACTGTGCATGTCACTGAACTCTTGGTGACTTACCCAACCACTTTCTGAACATAATTATCTCAATGTATGATGATATGGAGCCATCGTGTATTTTCCACATTACTTTAGGAAATTCAGGGGATTACTTTTTGCTTGAAGGCTCAAGAATATCTTTTATTGATGAAGTTAAGAGTGTCTATCATTGAAGAGAAATAGGAGTAAGACAGAATATATGAGGTTTAATGACTATCAGGATTCAGAAGTTATCCTGCAGAGAGAGTTGTAGATAAATTTATATATCTAGTATCAGTGGTTCTTATGTTTTAGGATATCTATTTCTTTTTTATTTTATTGATTTTAATTAAAATCAAATAACAATCTATACAATCAAATCAAACTTAACAAAACCAAAATTCAATCCCCAACCAAAAGAAGGAGAGAAGAGCCAGCCAACAGAGCAAATCTTTGAAAGTAGCAAGAAAGAGTATTCTCTCCCCTGATATAAAAGTTTATTTTAAACTATTACTGATTTTAGATCTTGCCATATTTTTAAAAAGTTTTGAACAGATCCTCTGTGTGAGAATATGATGTTTTCCTATTTTCATTTTGGGAAATATAGATAAAAATTGTTTCTATTTCTTTTTTTTTAACTGACAACTTGGGTGGGCCCTTGCTATTGACTAGAAGAGCTAAGCAAAATTTCCTGCTATGGGTGTGTTCTTTCTTCTTCCACAGTTGCAATATGACAGGAGTGCGGGGGAAATGACAGATGGCATTGCCGGCAAACAAATTTAAAGCAAGATGTTTGCAGTGGATTATGACAGTGCTCTTCACCAACAAATGTATTTGTCGCCACTCCTTTACTGTTTCTGTTTATCAGTGCATTAGGCCTGTCCATTTATGATTTTTTTTTTTGTGAGAAAAATACTCTTTCATAATTAGAATATATTGTGGCCAGGTGAAGGTATGGCAGAAGAAAAGAAATAGCACTCTTCAGTGCATGACCCTTTGGGGGGAATCACACTTTACAACAATTGAGGGTTATCGGGTTTTCAGCGGAGCTCCATCTTGTGGGTTGCTCCAGTCAAAAGTGATGACTTTCTGGGACACCTGGGTTTTTACATCAGTGGGACAAAGAAGTGGTGGGGGAAAATGCCTTCACCGGGCGGCTTCTCTGCACTGTGTGGAAAGAATGCGAGAACAGTGTTAGCAGCAGCAACCCCTCTTGCCTTGTCGGGTTATTACCTGCCTTGACTGAGCCTGTGACGAGGTCCCCCAATGCGCATGCATGACAATGTATACATGCACTTAGTGGATTCACAAAGAATTTGATCAAAAGAAGCCCTTCTAGCAACCGTGATTATATTTTTTATGCAGATTTGTTATTCTGCACTGGCGGTAACTCAACATTATGTTAGGCAGAAGGTTGTGTGCATATTCAATGTGGTGTCACACACGTGTATTTAGGAGACAGCTAAAGGGCTTAAATATATGTGATTCCATGCCAGACCAGGGGGTGGCGAAGTGCACTAATTTTCTCTCTCGATCTTTTGCAGACCATTCTAGGGAAATCCCGCCCGGCTCTGGGGCAGCCAATGACGTCACTTCTGGTTCCGGTATTGATGACACCACTTCCACTATTGGCCTTTAAAACTGCCATCTTGTCTCCTGAGAATCAGTTCTGTTTTGGACTCAGTTGAATGAACATGTCTCTGTTATTTAATCAGTTTTGCAGCCGGGAACAATTATACGGGTGGCTGCCCCAAACCTTCTCGATGTCTTATGGTCATTTTTCTGACAGTGGTTAATGTAGGTAATTGATAATTACATATCAGAGAACATTATTTTGAAAAAAATGAAATTATGTATTTTGGAACATGAACAAAATCACACTTACAACTTTATCATATATAAGATCAGAAAAGACTCTGTTATTACAGAAAAAGAACCCCACATTGATGGCAACTGGAGACAGAAGGCAACTACAAGTGCTAGGAACAGGGCTTGGGCTAGTGTTATTCACAAAGGATGTGCCAAGACGAGTCATGTCATACTAAATCACAAGTTCCAAGCTTGTTCACCGTGGAGGATGTGGACACAGACAATCTTAAACAAGTTATATCGAACACATACTGAGGGAGCGCCACATATGGTGAGCTATCATTTTCGTGTTTCTCTACTTTATTATGTGCGTGCGCATCATGCACCTGCTGTGGTGTCTGTATTAATTTTGCTTTATGCACATATTTTGTTGGCCTTTTGAAGCTCTCCTCAGACATCTTATTTCCTTCATACTAAAACTGTCTAGGTGGAATCCCTCTGGCCATTTCATCTCTACATCAAACATTTCTGCTCTCTTCTTGGCATCCATTTAGGCAGAGATGAAACCATTCTCTTTATACTCTTATGGATAGTGTCTTATGGGTTGTAGCTGCATCTTTTTCTGGTTCCCAAAATCAAACAGCTACTTAGATGGCAAGGTAGGATCCAGCATGAGTCAAATGTGTACCAAAAGAAATGTCTCAGTCCAATAAATTTTGTTTTAAAAATGTTTAGTAAAAATTTAAAAAGGAACAAATAACGAAAATTCAAAAAAAGTTATTACGCACACAGAATAAAAGGTAAAAAAGGAAGAATGTTTCTTCCAAAAACTTTTTTCTTGTTAAACTTCAGTTACTTTCTATATGCTTTACTTAATACATTCAGTATGTTCTATATGATACGATTTGAAACCATTTGTCCTCCATGTCTTACCAACTGCAACGCAGATCATAAACTGCTACTAATCTGTAGTCAGAGGGACAAGAAGTAATTAGAATACAGTAATCCCTCCTCCATCGCGGGGGTTGCGTTCCAGAGCCACCCGCAAAATAAGAAAATCCACGAAGTAGAAACCATATGTTTATATGGTTATTTTTATATTGTCATGCTTGGGTCACAGATTTGCGCAGAAACACAGGAGGTTGTAGAGAGACAGGAACGTTATTCAAACACTGCAAACAAACATTTGTCTCTTTTTCAAAAGTTTAAACTGTGCTCCATGACAAGACAGAGATGACAGTTCCGTCTCACAATTAAAAGAATGCAAACATATCTTCCTCTTCAAAGGAGCAAACAAATCAATAGGGCTGTTTGGCTTATAAGTATGCGAAGCATCGCGGCACAAAGCTGTTGAAGGCGGCAGCTCACACCCCCTCTGTCAGGAGCAGAGAGAGAGAGAGAGAGACAGATAAAAAAAATCAATACGTGCCCTTTGAGCTTTTAAGTATGCGAAGCACCCTGCAGCATACTTAAAAGCTGCACACAGAAGGTAGCAACGTGAAGATAATCTTTCAGCATTTTTAGACGAGCGTCCGTATCGTCTAGGTGTGCGAACAGCCCCCCTGCTCACACCCCCTACGTCAGGATCACAGATAGTCAGCGCAAGAGAGAGAGAAAGAAAAGTAAGTTGGGTAGCTTCTCAGCCATCTGCCAATAGCGTCCCTTGTATGAAATCAACTGGGCAAACCAACTGAGGAAGCATGTACCAGAAATTAAAAGACCCATTGTCTTCAGAAACCCGTGAAGCAGCGAAAAATCCGCGATATATATTTAAATATGCTTACATATAAAATCCGCGATGGAGTGAAGCCGCGAAAGGCGAAGCGCGATATAGCGAGGGATTACTGTATTCCATTTCAGTTTAGCTTGTGGGGATTATAAAATAATAGTCTCACAGACTATGCATTAATAGATAAGCAAACATATTAACATAACTACAAATATTTCTATCAATTTAACATAACCTAAATAACTAACAAATGGCTCTCACATGGGTATAGGTTGGAGTTAATTTATGGGGATGGAAAAGAGTGATGAACCAGAACTAATATAGTTTCTGTTGTCTTTAAAATGGGAGAGAAGCCACCAGAAGATGACTAATATCACTTCCTGGTATAATTGCCTCAAACCCCGCCTTTTCCGGTCTCAAGGATACATAACTAACTGCACAACCAGAAGTCAGCATTCACTCACAGATGTACTTTAGTGAAGGACAGAGTTCCCAGCTAATGAATTCTCTTGGTTTGTGACCTCTGAGTGTCACATTGTGTGGAATGCCACAATTAATCTTTTTCTTATTTTCCTTTCATCAGAACATCAAACATTAACCACAATGTTCTGCTGGAATGACAGGAAGTGTACGACATATAGGTCATTATCATGAGCTTCTAGGCTGTCCTAGAGTATAAATTCCATCCCTTTTGCTTTGTTTGTTACCAGCAAGCCCACGATTCTCGAAAGAATCGCAAATCCAAGAATGGCAATCACCTCACGGAGGGTGGGTGCGTCCTGGGAAATGTCATTTAATTAAATAAACATATTTGTACTAAAGCGGTTTCTTTTTGGAGCTGTGACTCGTGGTCGTGGTGTTTCAGAAGCGCGTTGTAGTAGGCGCCTTGTTTTCATCAGGACATAAATGCATGACAATATCGCGGTGAAACAGAGGCTCACCGTCATCACTTTGAAACACAATTGCCACTTCATCAACGATGGGAACATTGTATCATCTCAGATCCTTTTCTTTGTCCTTTATTAGCACTAAGGCAATCGTAGTTGGTGCCACACCGTCCGCCTCTGCTGTTGTATTGGCTTCTTTTTCAACCTCATGTAGCATGTTTATAGAGTGTGCTAATGGGCGATTGTTTATGACGGTGTGTGGTTGCGTCCTGGGACAGTTCATCTCAACGCGCTTCTGTTATTTTATTTCTTCATGCAGTCTCGTTTTTGTTTTTTTATGGCTGTGTCGTTGTATATGCGGTGGTGTGGCCGATCGCGTCCAGGCGGCTGTACAACCTGGCGTGCACGCTGTACCTCAGGGTTAGTTCACAGGTCGTAGGCATGGTAAAGTTTCCATTTAATTCAATAACCCCATTTGAACTAAAGTGGTTTCTTTGTGTGGGCGCCTTCGTTCATTATTTTTATCCATGTTGTTTGGGCGCCACCTACTGACTCTGGTGTGAATTAAAGCGGTTTCTTTGTGTGACGCCTTCGTTCATGACATATCATGTAGGGTGGGTGCGTCTGGGGAACTGTCATTTAACCAAATAAGCATATCTGTAGTAAAGTGGTCTCGTTTTGTGGAGACGTGATTCCATTGCCTTTGCTGACACCGACTGCTGGCAGAGTTTTGCACAGCAAGTTCAGTTTACAGGTTGTGGTGTTCGTGCGCCAGCCACTGAGTGTGGGAAGCCGCTGGGTTAGAGTCTGTGACCGTTATGTGATCTATATCACTGGCACAGTGGATTAGAGCAAGTGTAGCTCACAGGTTGTGTTGTTTGGGCGCCACGTACTGACTCTGGGAAGCCGCTGCGTTTTGGGAAGCCTCTGCGTTTGACTCTGGGGTGGGCGCCACAGCGCATTACGTCGTGTTATTTGGGCGCCACCTACTGACTCTGGGAAGCCGCCGCGGTTTGGGAAGTTGCTGCGTTTGACTCTGGACTCTGGGGTGGGTGCCAAACTGAATGACCGTTATGTGATCTACGTTACTGGCACAGTGGATTAGAGCACGTCTAGTTTACAGGTGGCAGGCTCGTGGCAGTGCGCGTGACATCCGGTTTACAACCTTCTCGTTTCTGTGTTTTCTGTGCAGTGCAGCAGTGCTCGTGCACCTCGATGCGCCCAGCGCCCTGCGTCCATATCCGGTTTACAACCTTCGGTTAGTAAGATGGATGGTTTAGCCAGTGTCTTATCCCAAGCTCAAGTGTGTTGTCCTTTTGTTTAATCTTTTTCTTGTCTTTTAAATGTTAATTTAAATATATCTTTTTATATGGTATTATTAACTAAGTTTTTGTATTCATTCTGTGCATTTTATTTATTGTATGCCGTTTTAATTATCATTTTCTGTATTATCTAAATTATGCACTTATGTAGTAGTCTTTTTTCTTATCAACGCCTTGAGTCTGTGGGTGGAAAGAGACCACTCTCTTTATAATGGGTGCAATGGCTTAGATCCCCTACTTAGGCCTTGACATTCTCTTTGTGTGGTGATTAATTCTAGCAAATTCTTTTTAGAATTTTCTTGTTTTTGACCTCTTTGTTTCTGTTGTTGGATTATGATTACTGCCTTATGGGTTGGTTTGGTTTGTTTCTTGAGGATGGCCTTCTTAACACCTCTTTTTTGCCTTTTTGTTTTGTTTTTGACCTATTTTCTGAAAATAAACATTCAAACTTTTCAAAGAACATTGTTTGGTTATTTAGGAGCAGAGGTTTTTGTAAGGCTTCTTCACCTCCTTTTTGGATTTTTGTGTATTTTAGGAGATTATTTCAGATTATTTTGAGTATTATTGTATCTTTTCCCTTTTTTGAAGTTTTGTAGGCTGAAGCCTGCTTCTTGACTTTGGTAAACTTTAATTTTGGACCTCTGTAGAACAAACAAGGCCTACTCCTGGAGCAAAAGTATGCAAATCCAGACTTTTGAAAGCTGGCAGAATTACAGTAGCTTGGGTGTGTGTGTTTCTAGTATTTTGGTTGTGATTTTCTGGCAACAGTTTATGACTTTAACTTTTGGCTTACAATTTTAACTTTGATGAAAGAATTCTGATTATTATGTTTGGATCCTAGCCTCTCTTGCATCCTATTTCTGTTTCTCCTCCTGACCCACTTTCATCTTTACATGGGTTCTTTTTGTTTGTTCCTGTGACAGAACATCACCTAAAATGTACACAGATGAAGATTAATTCCGGATCATGCCCATTGGCTTGAAAGTTTTAAAAGTATTTGTTTCAATTTCTCCAGAACTACCACAAAATTAAGAAATGTTTATGGTTTTTGGTGGGGGTGTTTGAGTGATAAAGGCACTGGAATGTTTGGATGAATCTAAATGCTGTCAAATGATATCTCCTTATAGTAGCATTTGGTGAGAGGACACATTTGTTTGCATATTGGAAATAGTTTGTTAACAATTACGTAAACAAAGCCAGAACAGAACAAATACAGTTTAATCATTTATAATTTATATATAATGTAGAACGTAATAAACAATAAAACCAAAAACATGTTTCTGCAGTTATAATACTTACATATTATGTATCAGCTTTATAATTATTCATCAATCTTTATCTACTATACTGTATAGTAAAACACTAAGGTCTGTGTGTCCAGTCTCTTTGTATAATCTGAATGGTCAGTTTGGCTTTGGTGATGTGATGAAAGAGGAAGTGCGAGACAAACAAGGAGGAGTAAAGGAGTATGAAGCATGCTGACAGAGCCACCTCCAAATACGGCAACAATAAAACTGGATAGGCCATGAGAAAGAAACCTCGAAAATAATGACAAGAGTCTAAGAAACAGGCTTTACAAGAACGTTAGGGAAGCAAGGCATAAGTTAGTAAAGGCATAAGGTGCACCCTGACAGAGCTGCCTTTAAAGATTGAAAGTTTAAAATTGGATAGGAGGTGAGAAAGCTGCCTCAAAAATAATGACAGTACTACAAGCAGGTTTCAGAGAAGGAGTGCTGGTGAAGGGACAGTCAGACACATACGAATACTGAGGAAAGGTGCTGAAAGCACAAATAGAACAGGAGATAACAAGAATTTTTTAAATTATTCTTTGACAGGTACCATGGCTATAAGTTTTAAATAAAATATTTAACATTCACCACATTTTCAATGTTTTTATGGGAATGTTTCCACTTCTGTATAGTCTATAAATTAATATTAACCTAATCAATGAACTTTCAAACTGTAAGAGGTTTACAATAGCATTTCCTAATTTTAAATTTAAAAAGAATATGCAAGAAAAATGACAGACCTAAAGACTTTTAATTAATACATTAAATTATTGTGATTTTGTCAAGGATTTCTTTTTTAAGTTGAAGAACCACACCAAAAAATCTAATCAAACAACTTTTCGGTGTCTGGCCTTTATGTAACTTAATTTCTCTAATAATATTACACAGGTTACACTTTTGCTCCATTATGAATAAATCAACTGAAATTACTTTTTATTTTTGCATGTCAAACTGAATAACCAGAAGCAATTGCAAATGAATCATATTGAGGTGATTTCTGGGTTCCAAATGCTATGAAACAGAAGGGCATTTGTTTTAAATTCAACAGCTGCAGACTCCACTGTGCCATTCAGCATGCCACTGAACAGCCATACATTTAATAGTACTAAAAACAACAGGTTACCACTGAATGGTAGAAAGAAGCATAATGTCATGTTTATTAAAGTTTTTTGCATAATGATGCTGGAAAAAGCTCCGCTAATCTCTCTTTGCCTTCTCAGTTATTCGGTTTAAAGTCTAAATACAAAATCTCTACTATAATGATGTTTCCCTGGCACAGACGTGTTGCTGCCGGGATATAATGAATGTTCACAGCTAAGAGTCCTGAAACTGTCATTTGGTTTTTCCCAGATGTCTTTTCTAAACCTAGTCCAATACTAGCGACCTTAATTAGTAATTAGTCGACAGGTGAGAATGAATGCTCCTTTCTTGACATTTTACCAAGGAGAACAAGGAGAGGTGTTGAAGGGCACTTCACTCCATACCAATAATTCTCATTTGCTTCAACAACATTTAAAATCAGGCCATAAAGTGGAAATAATTTTTTGCTTATCCAATGCTATAATTTATGAAACCTTCTAAAAGACTGCAAACAGCAGACTCAAAGGTACTTAAAATTTTATCATTTTTCTACCATGAATGCATTCATTAAGACAGTTTACATGAAAAGTTTAAAATATTTTTCTGATGGAATCTTGCATAAAATGACATCATTTATCTGTAGCTTTGCATGTATATATTAAATATTTCGAGAGAAAAGAAACACCTGCATATTTTTCAAATAACAGAGGTGTTTTCAGGTAAAATAATTGATACGTGTAAGAATTTCTTATTTTGTATTTTCCTTCAACATTTGTTCTTGTCATATTCAAAGCTTTTAACCCTGTGAACCTATAGGACTGCGTATATGCTACCTTTCACACTTTCTGTACTTACAGTATATTTATAAACTGTAAGACCACTGTCCTCATCCTGATAATTAGTGAAAAGATAGCCACTATATACCATTATCAGTTTGTTCTTTATCTAACGTATTACCCTATAGAGTGCAGTGTGGATGGAACAATTGGAAAAAGGTATCTGGAATGTTGTGTGAATGAAAAATTAAGGCAAATGTTAAAGTAGGAAGAGCAGCAATGATGTATGGAGTTGAGACATGGCAGTTAAGGAAGCATAGGGGAAGAAGATGGATGTGACAGAATGTTGAGATGGATGTGTGGAGTTACAAATAAGGACAGAATAAGAAATGAGGTGATCAGAAGTACAGAATAAATTGGAAGAGATATCTAAGAAAGTACAGGAAAGTAGGTTGAAGTGATATGGACATGTGAAGAGGAGAGACAATGAATATGTGGGCAAAAGAGATAGAATCGATGGACTTCACAGGTGAGAAGGTGCAGGACTGTCTGGAGAATGTTGATCAAACACATCGACCCCACATAGAAGTGGGAAAAGATGAAGAGGAAGAAGAAGAAGTATCTGGGTGTTCATATTATTAAATCTCTCCCATATCTGACCTTGCTGCTTTACAATAGTGGGTACTGTTCTGCTGTCTTAATTTACTGTCTTTGCATACTGTAAGCTTCCTCCCATGGCTTTGAGACCTACATGTAGGTTGGTTTCCAATTCTATATTTGCCTTTTCTAAGAGAGTGCGCTTGGCGATTAACTACCCCACCACCCAGGGTTGGTTTCTACTTGATGTGAACTTCTGCAGGGATAAGCTCTGTGCACTAGTGACCCTGAATTTGATAAAGTGCGTTCAGTAAATGAATGGATTATCCATCCATCCATCCATTTTCCAACCCGCTGTATCCGAACACAGGGTCACGGGGGTCTGCTGGAGCCAATCCCAGCCAACACAGGGCACAAGGCAGGAACCAATCCCGGGCAGGGTGCCAACCCACCGCAGGACACACACAAACACACCCACACACCAAGCACACACTAGGGCCAATTTAGAATCGCCAGTCCACCTAACCTGCATGTCTTTGGACTGTGGGAGGAAACCGGAGTGCCCGGAGGAAACCCACGCAGACACGGGGAGAACATGCAAACTCCACGCAGGGAGGACCTGGGAAGCGAACCCGGGTCCCCAGGTCTCCCAACTGCGAGGCAGCAGCGCTACGCACTGCGCCACCGTGCCGCCCATGAATGGATTAATGTTTTATAAAATACTCAGTGATCGGTTTGTCCATTTTTTTGTTGGACCTGCTTAATCCAGCTTTATGTTCTTGGGATAATGGGATTTATTGTTACATAATAGGTAAGAAAGAAACAACACCAGTCCATTGAAGGAGTACAATCTAGCACTACAGAAATCTAATAACTATTATTGACCTCGAAACTTAGTAAGAAGGACACAAAGCCCATTGAGAAAATATATATTTCCTCACAAAATACAACTCAGTCTGGGATCAAATTCAAGTGTTATAAGAAACAGAGAGGTTCTGTACCACAATGCCACCTCATTTACGATTGCATCTGTTGCACAAAACGCTGTTTAGAGTGATCATTTTACACTAATTATTTTTGAGTCTAGCAAAGTTTCTCATTATGTAAATTTGGGTGAAACCAAGCACTAGTTTCAAATATGATTGCACTTTTTCCCAATCAAGGCAGAATCTGTATTGTTGTTCCTGTCCTGAAATTCACCCTTAGCCCCTGTTTTTATATTTTTTTTTAAATATTTGCCAAATCCCTCAGTCTGCTAGCCAATTTACTGTCCTTAGATGCAGAAGACAGGAAAATATGGAAAAAGATGATCAGCTGTGGCATCCCCTAACGGGAGCAGCCGAAAGAAGAAGCAGAAGAAGATCTTCCATGTAATAAAGAAAAGGTTGGTTAGCCAATGCACCTCAACAACATTATGCATTGTCATTATTTTTGGTTGAACCTCATCCAACATTACATACCTGCCACTATGCATATCAGATGACATTTCTTCTAAAACCAGTGACTGGCTATAAAATAAGCATTGAGCAATCACTTCTGTTTTCATGAATAACTGCGTGTTAACAATTATATCAGTAAAATGTAGTGTATAGGATTCAGAATGTTTGAGACTGACCTCAAATTTGGTATTGCAATCCTCAGAATATTGAGTTGTTGACTCTAAACAACTATCTTTTCTCTTTTAATTCAGTGCTCCTATAAAATTATGAATAGACTGCACAGACAGCTTTTTATGTTTGTAATACCATAACTTTAGAAATAAGGCATTGTAAATATGTCTTGTGAAAAAAGAATCAGGTATAACTGGAAGAATTTAATGAACCAGTGAATCTGGATCAACCCCTGCTGTTTAATAAAATGCCTTCAACAGCCCACATCACCTAAAGCAATACTTTTAGACAAGAAAATAAAAGCAATAACTATGAGTAATGCTAATGAAATAGTGTTTGCATAACATTTACATTCTGAACAAGCTCCTTGTTTAAACACAATGAAACATGAACTTTCATGACAGCTGGGTCAAGTAATGAAAACATAGGGAAGTAATGTGGTGGAAAATGTAAATTATGAGGTGTTTAAAATTGCTAATAAATGGAATCTGCACCTTTAAAAAACATGTCTAATCATTAATTTCTTATTTAATGCCAATAATAGCATGTATAAAATTAGTTACACGTAGAATACTGAATAAACTGTTGAATAATTACTTTTTTTTATAAAAAATATTATCTGTCTGTTAAGTAAATATATATTGTACAAAACATTTAGGACTCTTGTTGCACTTTTCAAACTGATGACGCGTTATTGTATTTTATTGCATAATATAAAATCTGTGAAATACTCCAATTTATCTCCAAAGTGTGAGATTTGTAACAGGTTAAAGAATAAGGAGGGGCCTCATGTATAAAACCATGTTTAAATTCAATTCTAAAATTTTGCTTACACGCATAAGGGAAAAACAGTGCACACAGAAACAGAAATAGGATTTGAAAGATCGTATGTACGCCATGTGCAATGCCCAGTTCCTTTATAATTATCTAATCAACTTATAACTGTGCACAACTATGCACTTGTGCACATGCTTTTAGTGACTCCATGTCACATCTTGCCAGGAATCATATATGGCTAAAATGCCTCTTTTGAATATTCATGATCAAATCACCATATACATTTGGCCATGTTCCTGAGTGATACTTTTACCTCAAACCACAGAAGACAAAACGTCAGTGAATGTGAACTCAAGGTATTACTAACTGAAGTGGAGAACCGCAAAACCTTCTTTATGTTGGTCTCTTTGGAAGAATCACAAATAAAAGAAATAGCTGAGTGGAGAGAACAATAGCAGTGTCAAGATCACCACCAGTAAACAGCATGAATTGATTCAGGATGTATGTGCAGAACTGCAAGATATTAAAAACATTCTTATTGAACTAACATTTGAAAAATAAAATTATTTTGCCTAGTTAATGTCAATATTGTCAATATTGTGATACATACAAGTTGCATTGATGTTCTGAGAGAGGGTCTGGGTCGTCTATGTGCCCATCTTGGCCTATCTCAGGTGGCAGAGGCAGTACATATTTGTACACAATATTGTGCAGTAATGCACAAGCCATCACAATGTGGCAAACCTTTGTGGGTATGTACAGCAGTTTATGGCAGTCGAATCTAAACACTGCCATTAACCTTTAATTAATTAATGGTTTCTTCCATCAACAGGCAATGACATAAGTGCCTTTCCTCAGAACTCTTATCTGTGGTGTATCCGCCTTTCACCTAAAAGAAAGATTATTCAAGTTGTTTGTCATGTACAAAACTCAATCACAAGTCAATAATCATACACAGCATGACCCTGAAGTCTGCTTCCCACACTACTGTTTGATAAAATAAAGGAATCATAGGTTGTGCCAGGCCAACTTGCAACAATATCAGTGAGACATATTGGAGCATCACATATAAGTTGTATATTAAAACAATGAAAGTGCTTTGTGTTTGCAAAAGTAAATTCATTCTGTAATGGTGCCTTTATCGCACTGATTACATTGGGAAAATCGGTAATCTTTGCAAATTGCTTGTTGATCTTGGCTTGCTCACCCTGACTGTAAGGAAATTGCATGTGTTTGGGTAGCATGGCTCAGGTATGACTGCAAGATTCCTGACTGGTAAGCCAGTGCATGCTGAAAATCGCCTGTCACCAAATACCCTTTTGTGAAACCTGTAACAGAACAGGGATTGTGTGATTTCTGCATGACGCCCAAGTAATGTAGTTTTTAGTTCAGAACAAGGTCATGGTTAGGATTTCATAGTCACCCATGTACCGTAATCCTCATTTGCACTGTAAGATGTGGGCGGGTCGGAGTTAGCCACCAAATCCCATCCTGCTTGCCTCGGCAAGGAGCTCTACTTGATCTGCCATTTCTTCATTTTCCTCTTGAAATAAGGCTGTATAAACTCCAAAACAGCCATATGAAAACAGCAGTTGCTCATGTGTTAATTAAGTTAATAAATCAGATAGATAGATAGATAGATAGATAGATAGATAGATAGATAGATAGATAGATAGATAGATAGATAGATAGATAGATAGATAGATAGATACTTTATTAATCCCAATGGGAAATTCACATTCTCCAGCAGCAGCATACTGATACAATAAATAATATTAAATTAAAGATTGATAATAATGCAGGTGAAAAACAGACAATAACTTTGTATAATGTTAAATGTTAACGTTTACCCCCCTGGGTGGAATTGAAGAGTCGCATAGTTTGGGGGAGTAACGATCTCCTCAATCTGTCAGTGGAGCAGGACAGTGACAGCAGACTGTCGCTGAAGCTGCTGTTCTGTCTGGAGATGATACTATTTAGTGGATGCAGTGGATTCTCCATAATTGATAGGAGCCTGCTGAGCGCCCTTCGCTCTGCCACAGATTTTAAACTGTCCAGCTCCATGCCAACAATAGAGCCTGCCTTCCTCACCAGTTTGTCCAGGCGTGAGGCGTCTTTCTTCTTAATGCTGCCTCCCCAACACACCACCGCGTAGAAGAGGGCGCTCGCCACAACTGTCTGATAGAACATCTGCAGCATCTTATTGCAGATGTTGAAGGATGCCAGCCTTCTAAGAAAGTATAGTCAGCTCTGTCCTTTCTTGCACAGAGCATCAGTATTGGCAGTCCAGTCTAATTTATCATCCAGCTGCACTCCCAGATATTTATAGGTCTGCACCATCTGCACACAGTCACCTTTGATGATCATGGGGTCCATGAGGGGTCTGGGCCTCCTAAAATCCACCACCAGCTCCTTGGTTTTGCTGGTGTTCAGTTGTAGGTGGTTTGAGTCGCACCATTTAACAAAGTCATTGATTATGTCCCTATACTCCTCCTCCAGCCCATTCCTGATGCAGCCCACGATAGCAGTGTCATCAGCGAACTTTTGCACGTGGCAGGACTCCGAGTTGTATTGGAAGTCCGATGTATATAGGCTGAACAGGACCGGAGAAAGTACAGTCCCCTGCGGCACTCCTGTGTTGCTGACCACAATGTCAGATGTGCAGTTCCCAAGACGCACATACTGAGGTCTGTCTTTAAGATAGTCCACGATCCATGCCACCAGGTATGAATCTACTCCAATCTCTGTCAGCTTGTCCCTAAGGAGCAGAGGTTGGATTGTGTTGAAGGCGCTAGAGAAGTCTAGAAACATAATTCTTACAGCACCACTGCCTCTGTCTAAGTGGGAGAGGGATCGGTGTAGCATATAGATGATGGCATCCTCCGCTCCCACCTTCTCCTGATATGCAAACTGCAGAGGGTCAAGGGCGTGTTGAACCTGTGGCCTAAGGTGGTGAAGCAGCAGCTTCTCCATGGTCTTCATCACATGTGATGTCAGAGCAACAGGCCAAAAGTCATTCAGCTCACTAGGACGTGATACCTTTGGGACTGGGGTGATGCAAGATGTTTTCCAAAGCCTCGGGACTCTCCCCTGTTCCAGGCTCAAGTTGAAGATGCGCTGTAGAGGACCCCCCAGCTCCGATGCACAGACCTTCATCAGTCGTGGCGATACTCCATCTGGACTCGCTGCTTTGCTGGCACGATCATCTTTAATAGTCACATTTATGAAAGAGTTTTTTTCTGCTATCTTGAAATGTACATGAACTGTTAACCTGTCATTACATCATCATAATTTGTGGTCTTTGAACCAAGGTAACTCCTAACTAATGTTAATTTATTTCACATAAGTTATGGTGGTTTCTGTATGTGAAGGTGTGAAAGTTTTAAGATGCATTTCCACATCATTGTGTAGTGATGTTGTGGCTGTAGCCAAATGTTAACAAACCACGTACTTCATCGCAACTAAGGTAAAGGCATTGGACAGATTGTGTTTTATCCATGCCCCCCTGAGCTCTGTCCCAGTCTCATCCTGTGACCTGCAGAGAGGACCTTCTCTTTCTAGAGGAAATCCTGCTTGTTCCAATTAGAAGGAATTACAAAAAAGGAAAGGGCCAGTACATCATTTACCTCCTCAGACCCAGAAGTGTTCCAGTATTCAGTTGTATGTCACCTGTTTCTAAAATGGTGTTTTTAATCAGGGAATACAATTGTGAAGAATGCCACAATGATATTGTGACACATTTCAGGGCCGGGGTTTTTTTACACTGGGACCAAACTGGATGTCCTTGCTAACAATTACATCTCTACATCGGTTGCTCATGCCATAACTAATGACATTCATTGTGAGCAATGTGAGGTATTATAGAGAAGTTAAACGTCAAAATGTTAAAATGAAATGCCTCAATAAATTTGATTATGCAATTTTTGTTCATAGTAATCCATATAATTACAAGAAACATTATAGGACAAGTGTTTTGTTTTCTCATTCTATGTTTCCCACAAATTTCATCATTCCCAAAATCTACGTTTTGCAAATCACTATTTTTAGAAATTGTCTTACTTAGACCAATAGGCATATATTGACATAAGCGGAAAGAAAAGGTACATTTGAAGAGAAAGTTTTAATCTTAGAAGTATGGATACTGTATGAAACTACAATATTTCAACAAAAAAGACATGGTCAGAAAATAAAAAAATCAGTATATTAATCTAATGCACGAAAAGAAACAGAGGGTATTTAAAATTATTAATAAAAGACAAATTGAGAATTTAGAAGTGCCATGATATAAAAAAGATACGAAAATGTCACGATAAGTCAGTCTAAAGAGAAATCAATGAACGAGCATTGCAGGAGACATAAAGTGTTTTATGTAATGTGTCAGAAATGTGATTAATTGGTCAATCTTAAAGGATGCATGGAAAGGGGTAAGTGATCACAGATGACAGTAGAATATTCTGCCTATCTGTTTCCTCCAATGTCTAAAAGTCATTGCCCTGGAAGGACAGTGACCTCAATCTGAATCTTCCTACTCTTCTGGCCTTGTAAAATTGTCCAAATCCTTTTTAGGACAGGAACAGCATTTTACTATCTACAGTGCAACAGGTATCACCAACTGTGACTAGCATAACCATCACCACAACTATAATCCAGGAGAATAAACAATGTTTTTTTATCACTGGGACTGTAAACCTCTTCACATTATCAGTTTTCTTTTCATATCTACTAATTACTAATTATACTTTCAGTGCCCTGACACCTGTAGCTGGAAATAACACCATCTGAGGAAATGCTACATTGATCATGCTGTGTATAATGATTGGCTTCTTGGATTAATAAAATAACAGTGGGAGGTTGAGCTTTTAGTAAGCTTAGTTACAGGACCCTGAAGCTGTGAAATGATCTTCTATAAGAGATTCCCTTCCAGTATCTGCTTTTAAATCTAGGTGGAAGACTTACTAATTTAGTTTAGCATACCCTGACTAGAGCTGCTGATTAGCTGTGCATACAGCAATTCTATATATTAGTAATTTGTACAAGAAATATAAATCACAATATTTTACACCGTTACTAACCCACCTCTATTCGGTTTGTCTTCTCAGCATCTCGGCATTGAAGACACTCTGAGTGAGTGTGGGAGGCATGTGGCGTACATCCCATCCAGGATTGTTGCCTACCTTGTATATAATGCTCCTGCCACCCTGCAGTGGAGTTATTGGGTTAAGAAATGTATTGATAATTCTGTAGTGTTTTTTTTTTTCAAATTGTGACAAACATTTCATAAAATGGTTTCCTTTATAACAAGGGAAGTTAAATATAACATCTGTTGTGTAGTGACACAATATGGTCCCCTAAATTTTAATTTGCTAAACTAGAATGTTGATAGAATCAATATTATTGGAGGTTACCCAGCCTGCGTGAACTGATAACTTTAATTAAAAGAGAGGACTTTGTTTTTTTTTTTTTTACTTAAGAACGCCATCTGTTCTTCAAGGCTCATAGACTGAAAGAAAAATAACATTTTAGTTCATTGTAGTATTTTTTCATGGATTAACAACTGCTCTAAAGCTCTGCTTGTGTTTACTTTTTCTTTATTTTGCTAAATTTGAAAATACTATTGCTTGCATTGGTTCGTTTGCTGTATAAAACATCTTCAAGATAGATGATTTGAATGTTATTGATAAAATTACATATTCTCTGTTAAGGAAAATTCTGTTATGCTCTGACCTGTTTTAAATGGAAACTTACACTAATGTAAGGTAAACAAGGCAATAACCACATTGTGACAGTTTTGCCATGACAAAGACATTGATCAGGTTTTAATATTTTCGGTTCAGACTATTTATCTAAGCAATGACATTTGGAATAAATTTAAATCATTATGTTGTAAACAAATGTCTGCTATTACATTTTTTTACATTAATAACTCTTATTCACTGGAATATAAGTATAGTTATATGTATATAATTGTAATTCGTTTATTCTTTAGAGAAAGACAAACAGGCAATAAAATAGGTCTGCAGTGATTCATTTGCGATAAAAGGAAAAGTATGCACTCTCCTTCTAAGAATTTTACATTTTAGGAAATATTATAATCCTTCTCAGTTTCTTATTTGTCAGTAAGTTTATTATTTTTACATTGTGCCCCATGGCATAGTTGCCCTTCAAGAATCAACATTTTTCTCGAATTGCCAAGTGATGAATTGTAGTCATAAAAGTAAATGACATCAGCTATACTATTTATAGTCACTTTTATAAATATAGTTTTATAGAACTACTGCCTTGTATGAAATAACACATTGTTTCCAGTGAGCGATATCTTCCAGTACATCTTTGTTTATTGCTAATCATGCAGTATTAGTACTGATTGTTGCCACGCTGAAAGTCAAGAAATTCATTTCCATAGCTAATAGGGGTATCTGCTCATATTGCCTTTGTGGGAGAGAGCAGTCAAACATGTCTCTTCTGAATAGCTGCACTGATAAATTACCCAAACACTGACCTACATGAGCAATATTCCTGATGATGATTATGCCAAGCTTTGATTACAAAAGAACATACCCCCCACTCCCCAGCACACTCTCCGGTCAATAAAATCTACTGAATGTTTTATTGTAAATTGTAACCATGTACTTGAGTATTCATGAGGTGGTGTGCATTTCCTTTGAAAAAATATTGCTGAATATTCACTCAGTCATAAACCTGTAAGGAATATTAAAGGTTTCCTTTTACAAGATAGATTATAACTTGCAATCCAGGATATATCATAGACATAACTATTTGGAACACTTTCACTACGATAATTCTGAATTAATGTAACACAATTTTTCTCCCTCATAAATACATTCTACTTTGCTCCATTCTTAGTTTTTTTGTTTAGCAAACTTTTTTTTCTTTTCAGTGAGGGGTGACATCTAATGGAATGCTTTCCTTTCACTTTTTACTTTGGACTTTAACACAATGCTTGCTTTGCTGTTTTTGTGCTTTTTTCTCTGTGAAATTTACATTTGATAAATACTTGGTTTCATTTTGGGGTTTCTGTCTTGATTAACTGTCAAGACTACTCAAACCTTTTTCTATTAGATGCCACAGCTAGCTTTACAAGGTGTAGAGTTTACAGGGCCAAGAGTAGTGTGGAGCAAAAGACATACTTGGGATTGTGAGACAAGTCATTTTTACAGAGCAACTGGATAGACATCCTGCTTCTGTGGATTAGAAACGGCTTATTACGGAGAAAACGGGTATCAATACATTCTTCTGGTTTCACAAATTCATCCAACAATTGGCTTCTGCAGAGACTGTTTTAGGGGATCACTGAAAGGGGCAAAGTTATTTGTCAGAAGCCTAAAGCATCTGACTTTTCTGTCCACACTAAAATCATCACCAAAAGGCTCACATATTTGGCCTTCTTGATATTTAAACTCAGTGCCAGTGTTTTGGACTTGGCAGCGGGACTATAAATAAATTATTGCAAAATTTAAAAAAAACTGCAATCCATTCCTCATTGTTATGATTAAATAACAGTGTTATGCCATTAAAATGCCATATTGCCTATCCTGATACCACGTGGTGATGCTTTTCTTTCTTCCCTCAAAATGGCCGAATTACTCTATCATAGTGTGGACACTTTTTGTGACTGAAGACAGAGAAGAAAATTAAAATTAGTCAAAACCTTTTATTGATACATACCAGACAAGGGTAAAATGACAGAGAAACACAGTCCTAGGACACCGCGCTTCATCTGCCTCGAGCGCAGATGTCCTTGTTCTTTTATACCTTTCTAATCTCCTGATCGTTGACCACGTAAGCAATAAAAATAGCGTCCTGACTCATTGTACTTTTCCAATTTTGTAAAGTCATTACCCTAAAGGTATATTTTCTTGTCACACACATTATCAAAAGAAAACTTCCAGAAAGTATACATGCTTTTTGTCACGTACGCAAAACACAAACAAGTTTCATCATTCTGTCCTATTTTCTGTACACACATACATTTTGTTCAATTACATCATTTTATGTTTTTACACTCCTCCCTTTTTGAACAAAATGATGTGGGCAATATAATTCTATCTTGAAATGGTTGATGAAGGGGAAGGGGGGGAGAAAGGGGATGGGGAGGAGAAAATGGAAGAAGCTACACGAGACATGCGCTCCTCATGTAGCATATATGCCCTTTCCATAGAGGCGGTAAAGTACTTAGATATTATATAGCGAAACAAAGGGATAATACAACAACCAACCAGGAGGAGGAGGCAAAATGTCACAACCAAAGAAATGAAAACAGATCTTATCCATTGTCCCCAGGATCCGAAGGAGGATGCAAACCACTGATCCCAGGGATTTGTAATGCCAGAATTAGTGGAAAGTTCATTAGAGAGAGCAGTGAGGCCTGCCAATGCACGAGTTATTGATCCATCTGGCGCGGTATTATTTGGAATATATGTACAACAAGCATCACCAAACATAGCACAGACACCTCCCTTTTCCGCAAGTAACATGTCCAAGGCTAGACGATTTTGCCAAGTCATTGGGCTTGTCGACCAGTCCCACAGTTAATAATAGAGCAGAAATCAAACTGCACTGATGTGGTAATTCCTAACGGGAAAGTCAAGGTGACCAGGGCAGTAGACAAGGGAAAAGAAAAACATAGTAGCACAGCAATCAAGGGTGCCATCTCTTGCAATGTGAGGCGTGAATCCAGGCAGGCAGTCCTTCAACTTTCACGGCGTGTGGTGTGGATAGAAGAATTTGGAATGGTCCTCTCCACCTAGGCTGATGCCAGTGTTTCCTTCGAGTATCTCGAACCAGGATCCAGGTGCCCAAGGGAATTGGTAAATCCTTAGAAAGGGGACTGGTCCTCCAGGCTTGATTAACCTGCTGGTGGATTTCCTTCAACGAGGTTCGCAAACCTGCAAGACTAGAGAGAAGATCATTGTCCACAGTATGCAAATTCACATTTCCTACAACCATGCCAACGGGCATGGGACGTCCGGTCAGAATCTCAAACGGCGATAGTCCCAGTTGTTGGTGTGTCCGTCCCCTTAGTCCCATTAAAGCTAAGGGTAGTGCATCCGGCCATGATAAATTAGTTTGTTCACAAAATTTTTGCGAGTTTAGCTTTTAAAGTGCCATTGCATCGTTCTACGATGCCTCCGCTTTGGGGATGGTATTTACAATAATGGTGCACATTAATTTGGAGCCAGGTGGTTAATTCATTTATAACGGAGTTCACAAAATGAGTGCCATTATCTGTTTGTAACTTTTGAGGGATACCCCATCTTGGAATAATCTCTTTAATTAGTGCTTTAGCTACTGTTTTGGCATTGCTGTGTTTTGAAGGGAAAGCCTCTATTCATCGGGAGAACACATCGACAATCACAAGACAATATCGGTACCCTTTAGACGGGGTTAGTTCAATGAAATCCATTTGGAGGTGTTCAAACGGACCCATTGGATTAGGGGTAACGGCGGGACTTACCTGGGTACCTTTTCCCACATTAAACTTTTGACATATTGCACAGCATCTGCAAAATTGCTCTGCATATGTAGAGAAACCTACAGCTTCCAATATTTTTCAACATCTCGAACCATGGCATCTCTTCCTGCGTGATCGAGGCCATGGGCGATTTTTGCCATTCCTGGGAAAGAGGCTTTTGGGAGAAAAGGTTTGTTAGTGTGTTTATGAGTCCAGACTCCATCAGAAAGGGACCCTTCTTTGGACCATTTTCTCCTTTCGATATCCGTGGCTGCACTCTGTAAAGAAATAATTTGATTATCAGGGTCCTGGTCATTTCTCTGTTGGAATAAAGAAATTGGTGTGTTATTATATGCAGCCTCTTTAGCAAAGTGGTCAGCTAATTCATTTCCTTTGCTAACAGGATCCTGTGTGAGCTATCATTTAACAATCGCTAGCTTCGATGGTTTGGTTATGGCTTCTAAAAGGGATTTGATCAATTTCTGATATTGGATGGGTTTGCCAGTACTGGTCTTAAATCCCCTTAGTTTCCATAGTGCTCCATGATCATGGCAGACTCCAAAAGCATACCTGGAATCTGTATAAATTGTTACGATCTTCCCTTCGGACAGCTGACATGCTCGAGTGAGTGCTACGAGTTCAGCTGCTTGTGCACTTAAGCTTGATGAAATTCGATTTGCTTCCAGCAGGCGGTCCCCTTGGACCACTGCGTAACTAGTTGAGATGTGAAGTTTTGGCTTGTACTAGGATAGAATGTACAGCGTGAGGCACTTTAACTGTTAGGGGGCTCATGAGAACTACATCCGTGCTTGCTAAAACAGCTTCTGTTGTTGCAGCCACAGCACGAAGACACGGAGGAAGTGCTGCGGCCACTGGATCCAGTTTTTTTAGAAAAAATAAGCCACCGGTCTTTGTTTATCTCCATGTTGTTGCGTCAGTACTGCATTCATAAATCCCTGCTTTACTGCATTCATAAATCCCTGCTTTTCGTCCACGAACAAAGTGAATGGACGAGAATGATCAGGCAAACCTAGCGCGGGCGCAGATAGAAAAGCAGCTTTGAGGTCACAGAGAGCCTTCTCAGCCAGTTGTTGCAACGGCTGTGCTCTTTCAGTAAAATTTAGAACCCACTGTCTGCAGTAGCCCAGAATACCTAAAACAGACATAACCTGTTGTTTTGTGACCGGTCTAGGAAGATTTTGGATGGCTGTAATGCGATCGCTAGAGAGAGCTCTTGTTCCATACGTAATGTCATGACCTAGATATTTTACAGTTGTTTTGATTAGCTGCAGCTTAACTTTAGAAACTTTATGGCCATTTTCCCCCAGAAACAGCAACAATTTCTGAGTATCTATTGTACAATTTTCTTCCGTAGCGCTACATATTATTTCCATCTACATACTGTATCAATGTACTACCTATTTCCGGCCAAAAGCCGTCTAAATTTTGGGCAAGAGCTTAACCATAAACACAAAGGGCTTCTCTGTATCCCTGAGGCATGACGGTCCATGTCCATCAGCGGTACCGCGTTTGACGAGATCGGGATGTACGGCGGAGATGCCAGCCTCTGCTTCGGGAGACAAAGGATATTGGGCACGGTGCGGGCGGAAGGAGGATTTCGGGTGGATCACCAGAGGCTCACAGTGGGCTATCCTTTGAAACACTACTTTAGTTATTAAATGGTCAGGAGTATCAAAAATACCTGGAGTAACTTGTAACCAGTCTGTTCTTTCAAGGCATCTTTCCACCCATGGTCCTATTTCCCTCATTTAACAGTGTGTGATTTAGCTAAGGAAAAATATGAGGCACTATGCTGCCAAAATAATATATGTGCTGATCATGTAAGATGAACAGAAGCAGCTGCCTTTGTGGATGAAATAAAAACACAGTAGATGTGAAGGGTTTCGGGGCAAAAACCAGAAGTAAGGAAAGATTCTAGCCAGGTAGTGTCTACTTCTATAGGGAAGTATTGGGCAATACAGTGTAAAATGTCAGGGGCCTGTAAATTGGGAAAAAGACAAGGGGAGAAAGAGTGTAGGGCTTTGAGGAGAATGGTGTGTAGGGAAATATCTCATGCTGCAAAAGAGGGTTTGGGGTAAGGGGTAATTTGACACAACAACTTTTGGGGTTGAACAAGGTATGTCCGCCAGGACGTGACTGGACTTGAAGAGGTTTTGATACTTGAAGAAGGTGAGGTTGTCCAGAAGCAGTAAGCACAGTAACAGTTTCGTTTGAGGCAGGGACCTTTGCCAGCGAGCGAGTGGCACCAGTGTCGATGAAGAAAATAGTCTCAGTGCCATCAACGAACAATGTCAGTAAAGGATCAGTCTCAGAATTATGGGTGAGCAAAGGTAGTTGAAAAGAGTGGCTGGAGGTCCCAGCGTTTTCCTATGGCCAGTATTGTTGGTCAGGGGTGTCAGAAGAAACAGGTGGAATAAGGGGAGGTGGGGGCTGTTGCTGTCTGTGAGGGCACTCCCGACGAAAATGTCCAGTTTCACCACAGGCGTAGCAAGAGTAGGAATTAACATTGGGATTAAAGGGAGAGGGAATTAAAGGATTCTTAGTGTGGTCAACAGGAGGAGCTCTAAAACCACCTCGTCCTCTTCCTCGTCCTCGTCCCCTTCCTCTAAAGCCATATCCTCGACCTTGGTCAGGAGCATTCCTGGTATAATAGTTCATCTGTGCTGCCAATAATTTGGCATGAGAGTCCGATTCCTTCTGCTTAGTTTGTTTTTCGGCATGTTCAGCATGTCGTTTGACTTCATCAAACGTGGCACTTTCCCACTCAATACAGGAAGTGCGGACCTTGTTTTGTATATCAAGGCGCAAACCGGAAACAAAAGGTGGAACTGCAGCTCGGGTGCGGTCATCAGCATTTCCCAAGCCCGAGTGATTAGCCATAAGGTCTTGAATCCTATGTGCCCATTCATCAACCGTTTCGTCTCTCTTTTGTTTTGCAGCAGAAATAAGGGACCAGTCCGTTCCTTTTTTATATTTTTCTGCAATATTTTGTCTCAACGCCTCCCATTGTGGGTTAAATTCGCCTTCTCCACCTATCCCCTGTCCTCGAGTTAAAGCTGGGTTCCATACCCATGGAACGTCATTGCGGACACCCCTGCTAACAGTGGCCCATGTGGTCCCAAGCTTTCGACGAAGTACCTGGGTCCATTCAGCAGCATTAGGCTTATACATGCTATCTAACTGATCAAGTTGTTCAACAAATTTTAGTCCTCCTACTTCCTTTGGATCTGGAAGTGCATTCACGACATCTTTTAGTTCTTGGATGTCCCAATTCCGATTTATCATAACTGTTGTGGGATTTTGGGGTCCAGCTGGATGGGCAGGGTTATAATGGGGATTGGGAACTTCTATTAAAGGGCAAGTAAGTGAAGGTGAAGGATCAGAAGAGAAAAAAGTTGGAGCTGGTTTGTGAGTGGAGGTTTGACTTCTGGTGCATTTGGAGACGGGGGTTTGTCTAGTACAGGGTGGGTCATCACGATGGGTTGAGGGGTCATAGTGATCTGTACCTGGGGAATCATCAGGGGAAACTTCTGCTAGTTGTAGTGCAGGGGGAGGCAGTCGGAATGGGGGATAGAGGAGGGGATAATAGAGGTGTCTGAGGTTGGTTCTGAGGAGGGGAAAAAAAATAATAGGATAAATCTAAACCTGTCTTCTTTTCTATAAATTTTCTAGGAGACCCATTTTTACGGGGCGTCTGTTGATCCTCCGAAAATAATTCTTCCAGCATTAATGATTTTGATCCCCCTGTGCGGCGATTAACAGGCTTACTGTTAGTGATCCCATTATGTTCCCTTGCCCTCCCGGGTTCTGTATTTAATTTTCCAACTATATACTGATTCGCCTAATCCCTTGTGTACGTATGAATCAGCGAGGTATTAAGTGTGCCACTCACTATTCCCTTACTGTTCCCTTATTAGTTCCAAGGGGAGACACCTAACTATCGGTCCTGTTCCAGTTCCCAGGAGAACACGGTATTGTTGCTTATTCCGTATGTAGATTTATTTATTTTTCCATAGCGCTACATATCTTCCATAGCGCTACGTATCATTCCGTTCCTAACAGCAATCCTGCAATCTGTGCTCTTTTTCGGTTTATATTTCCATACCACCCCGTTACTCGTCCCGTTAGCCTGTCCGCTCACATCCCCGGATTCCAGCTCAGGTGACTTCGTGTCCGATTCGGTTCAGCAGAATACTACATCAATACGTCCAGCCGAGTCTAGGATATGGGTGAGGCCAGTATCCTTTCGTCAGACCTTTCGTATGCGTCAAACTGCTTGGGTCAAGTCTCCATCACCTTAAGCAACCCGTTGAGATATGAGTATGACTAGACGGTCAACAGGAAACTCGCCCTCCCGTTATTTAGAAAATAAAAAAATGTTCAGAAATCCCCCGGTGCTTACCCCAGCCTGGAAGTGTGCAAGCTCTGTCTGGAAATCCGTTCAGTCACTGTGGATGTAGCAAAGAGGAGACCAGGGACTCCTCACGCAAGAACTGTTTCAGGACAGGGCAGTCCTAACTTTTGCCGGAGCTGCATGCTCTGCTGCCGGAGTACTCAAGTTGACGGCAGTCCGCTGGTAAGACGGATCACTAAAATGGTCTCGCTGGAGGAGTCGACCGGCCGTCTCTTGCCCCACGTTGGGCGCCAAAAACTGTGGACACTTTTTGTGACTGAAGACAGAGAAGAAAATTAAAATTAGTCAAAACCTTTTATTGATACATACCAGACAAGGGTAAAATGACAGAGAAACACAGTCCTAGGACACCGCGCTTCATCTGCCTCGAGCGCAGATGTCCTTGTTCTTTTATACCTTTCTAATCTCCTGATCGTTGACCACGTAAGCAATAAAAATAGCGTCCTGACTCATTGTACTTTTCCAATTTTGTAAAGTCATTACCCTAAAGGTATATTTTCTTGTCACACACATTATCAAAAGAAAACTTCCAGAAAGTATACATGCTTTTTGTCACGTACGCAAAACACAAACAAGTTTCATCATTCTGTCCTATTTTCTGTACACACATACATTTTGTTCAATTACATCATTTTATGTTTTTACAATAGCAACACCTAACCCCAATTTGGCTTTCATGAACATCCTGACTCAACTTGTGTGCATTTTTGATGGACAGACCATCTACTAAATGTGAGTGGTGTTTCAACATTTTAAACTGACACCACACTCCACTTTCTATGTTTTCCACTCTCTGCATCTCAGAATTTTTCTTTTTTTTGGATGGACATTCTTGGATTTTGCAATTTTTTGCCATTGTAATTTGGATACATGGTATAATTTCTTTATCAACTACAGTTTATATGTTCTGACAGAGTAAGGTCTGCCCTTAAAAATAATAAATAAGCTATGGGTCTTCGATAATGGATATGTATGCTATGGATAGCTATTAGAAAACAGTAAAAGCAGAGAAAAACAATCCTGTTTTTCGCACTTCTTCAAAACAGCAAAACTAAACATATTACTTGTAGATGTTTTGTAACAATTTTCTTTCTATGTGTTAACACCTTTATAGTGTTTGGAAGCTTATACCAACACCTATGGAAATATGAATAACATTCAAAATGCATTTTTAGTAAAAACATTACTGAATTTTGTAACATATGTATACAACATAACTAATTCTCCAACTTCAAAAATTCTAAAACAGAAATATCTGACATTTACTTTGAGGGAGAGAACATGAATACTGTATGAAGAATAAGAAAGTTAGCCAGTTGAATCAAAGTAGCAGAAAACTGACAAATATGAGTTTAAAGGACAGAATGAGAGAAAGAGTAAACATGACAAGACCAGCATCTTTCTTTTAACACAGTTCCCTGTTTTTACTCCATCTTCTCTCTAAATGGGTCTCTAAATTATCTTTGTTGTCTTGCTTTAGATTCTTGAATTTCAATCTGGTTTTCAAAAACCAGAAATGCAGGATCTATTCAAAACATATTAGTCATTGTGAGAGAGTCAATATGCAGTCTATGCAAGCAGGTTTTGTGTTTCTTTGGTTTTGTGTATTTTTTAATACTTTAAGCCAACAAATTATTCAGCAGAAGTGTGTCCAGAAACGCTACCGGAGTTCCTTCATACCTACGGCAATAAGAGTTTATAATATTTCTTGAACTTCTACAAAAAACAACATTTCCCTCTTGGGTAGTGCTAATTGAAGCCCACTTAGAGCCGTAGGTGGGGTTGGCGGATGTCACCCGTCGTTGTCCATAGTGGGTAGTTGGTGTTATTAAACTTCATCAACCTGATGGGGTCCCCTTCAGTTTTCAGAGCACACACCCCTTCTGTAGCATAAACGGCACCCCTTTGTGCATATACTGCGGACTTTAAGGAGCACACACCCCTTAGTCTACACAACATGGTGCACACTTTTACTTTCACAAACAGCATGCAGAGGGTAACAACGGCCACTAAGTAGATAGATAGATAGATAGATAGATAGATAGATAGATAGATAGATAGATAGATAGATAGATAGATAGATAGATACTTTATTAATCCCAAGGGGAAATGCACATACTCCAGCAGCAGCATACTGATACAAAAACAATATTAAATTAAAGATTGATAATAGTGCAGGTAAAAACAGACAATAACTTTGTATAATGTTAACATTTACCCCCCCAGGTGGAACTGAAGAGTCGCATAGTGTGGGGGAGGAATGATCTCCTCAGTCTGTCAGTGGAGCAGGACATTGACAGAAGTCTGTTGCTGCTGCTCCTCTATCTGGAGATGACACGGTTTAGTGGATACAGTGGATTCTCCATAATTGATAGGAGCCTGCTGAGCGCCCGTCGCTCCACCACAGATGTCAAACTATCCATCTCCGTGCCTACAATAGAGCCTGCCTTCCTCACCAGTTTGTCCAGGCATGAGGCGTCCTTCTTCTTTATGCTGCCTCCCCAGCACACCACTGCATGGAAGAGGGCGCTCGCCACAACTGTCTGATAGAACATCTGCAGCATCTTATTGCAGATGTTGAAGGACGCCAGCCTTCTAAGGAAGTATAGTGGGCTCTGTCCTCTCTTGCACAGAGCATCAGCATTGGCAGTCCAGTCCAATTTATCATCCAGCTGCACTCCCAGGTATTTATAGGTCTGCACCCTCTTATTAATCCTAGAAATGCATTCTGTATTAATAACTGGGGGTATACTTTCATTAGCAATGGCCACTTATCATCAGAATTTGATGACTGACCATTAGAAACACATACAGCGTCCCATGAAGTACATATGATCTGGGGTGGGGAACCCCCAGGGTATGGAGCACTCATCCCTTAACTTTCATCCCTTAACTGACTGGCTCTGCCCTTGGGACAATCTATCTATCTATCTATCTATCTATCTATCTATCTATCTATCTATCTATCTATCTATCTATCTATCTATCTATCTATCTTCTTTTTGGACAGATTTGGTAAGGTAGACATAGAATTCAGAATGGGCAACAACAGAATACAGAAGTAGAGAAATATTACTTAAGTAACCTCTCTGACTCTTTGGATTCTCTGTACATCTGCAGCGCTATGTGGAGTGATTCATGTGGGAAGGGGAGACAGGCAGATGATTTTTGCAGTGTTTACATGCTCAAACGTCTGAATCTTTTCCTTTCCAACTTTGCATTCACCAGAAAATTTGTAATGAATTTTTTCATAATTGGGAATGAGTTAGTGTGATGAACCTCTAACATTTTATGATTTTATCATTTTCAAAAAATCCTCCACAATCATTTTTAGAGACCAGTAACTAGAAAAGCTATTAACATGTGTAAAAGCTCACTTTGTATGTTCTTAAATGGAAGCTGGTTAACAGTAACTTTCATACAAAAGCAAAACAAAAAAATTCCTAACATAAACAGATGTAAATATAGGAAATTGATTAGCTACCGTTGGTAGCTGGTTGAAACTTTCTCTTTGGAGATGTTCAATTTAAAAATTGACTTTACTTTTATGTTGTGCCAAAATGATGGGTGTTGGCAGTATTCAGATCAAAGGGATCAGTTGTAGAGATGAGGTCAAAAAATGAGCCAAAGTTTCATACCAAGGGATCAAAAATAGTAAACGTCAATGGCAATGCCAGTGAATCAAACTGTAGTCAAAGTTTTAAGAGCAAAGATCAAAAACCAGGAATCTCTAAGAAATCACATATTATTTTTGTTGCATCCATAAACTTGGACAACCAGGAAGTGTTAGGCACTTTATACTGTTGCAATTCTAACATCATGCTCCATGAATCTTTGTTCTTTCGTGCTTAGCAAAAGCTGTACACAAAATGACAGCGCTCATAAAAAAATCCTGGTGTCATGCAAGGAAGTAAATAAATTTTCAAATATAATAAAATGACCTATGAATTTAATGGACATGGAAGAAACAAATTCTCCATGGCAAATGCCTAGAAATGCATTTAAAGCATGCTCATTTGAAAATACAACATTTTAAAAGGGGTATGAAATAATTCAAATCATCACCAGTTATGGCAAAGTGCCCAGGACCTTGAATGTTACACCTAATCTATTCTTGCCACTTGTTCAGTGTGTGAGAAAACCACTAAATCTGCATGTAGCATATCCAGATCTTGTAAGTTGCCTGGTGTAAAAGGTGTCTTCCAGATATATAATACTTAAACTTTTAATTGTATATCTTGAACTCCTATGGTAAGTATTAACAAAAGTTTGATAGCAATAAATATTGTTCAAAACAATTTTAAGTTTTCTGTTAAAGAGGTGGGGTTAGCATGATCAGTAGGAGAGTAGAAGGTTCTTATTGGGCAAATGTAGCAAGCAGTAGAGATTTTAAAAGTTTTTTCTTTTGGACCAGAATTTGTCTTTCATTGTATTATTAGGACACACGCAAACTCAAAAACAAAACATGAATCAAACCCTGGAACCTTTACTCTAAATATTTTTGTTCATTTTGCTTGACTTATGTAATCTAAGCTATCATGATGCTTGATATTAAAATATTGAACAACAAATATGGAATGCAACATAATAATAATTTCAATAGTAAGCCTAGCTTCCTTCCATATAATTATTAAAAAAGTGAAATCCTTAATTATCAAAGGAATCATTTGCTTCTAGAACACCGAACAAAAGTATATGAGGGACCTAATGTATGAGTTTACTGACACTTCACTGAAACTCACCTGCCTGTAAGTAGGCTCTTCCAAACTTATGGCTGTGAAAAATCATGAAATTTAAACATTTCAAGGAAGTGAAGGCTCATATAAATGTAATTACACTCCCAACCAGAGGTTGGCACTGTTGTCTAATGCCTTTTCTCTTCCTCCCTCTACAGAAGCAGTGATTGACGCTTTTATCCCTAATGACATCACTTCCGGTTCCCGAACAGCTGAACCCGCCCCTTCTTGTACTCCACAGTGTAAATTGGCTCTGTCACCATCTTGGAACCAGTTGAAAATTGATTCAAGTCTGAAAAGACTAAAACTTTATTTGATTTGTGTTTTATTTGAACTACTAAATATATGGGAATCACCACAGTGCCTAATACTTTACCTTCTTGTTCTTACAATAAACAGTTTGCATTTTTGTCTCATTTTTAAAAGATTAACTCCTTTGCTTGTTGAATTAGTCAGATGTTGTATGCTTTGTAAAGACAGCTTGACTGATCTGAAGTATACATTATAAATTCTCTATGTCATCTAGCAAATGATGTTACACTCCATAAAATGTCATAGAAGTTTATTGTCCTGCAAAGCATCCATTATAGATATAAAGAATGAAAACTGCCTGTTACTGTGTGTAATATGAAAAATAGTTTATCAACAGTGTCAGCACAGCTTTATTTCAGTGAGGTGCATGGGTTTCAAATTAAAGTTATTGAAGATTCCCAATTCTTACACTATAGTGTAAGCGAAAACAAATCATAAAGAAGTCTACTACAGTATTGACATTTTCGCTATGTAATTTAAAAAAGGGTTTTTATTCTTTGCTAGCTGTATCAACCATCAAACACGAGTGAGCCTACATGAACAATGAAAAGAGTTTAGCAGATCTGCACCACAAAACTTCCAATAAGCTGGCCAACATTTCCATATATGTCTGAAATTCTGGCTGAAAAGACTGGTCTGTCCTAATGGAATTGTTTCAGCGACTACTTTGTGGCATGTGTCTACAGCACGTAATCAAAGAAATACTTTAAATCTGATTTTGTAATATTGTTTGTGTAAACATATATAATGCATGTATTTAAATTTAAGTGTCATTTTCCCATCTAAGGAATGGATAATTGTCCCACATAATCTTCATGCTTGTGGACTGTACCATAATACGTACAATATTTTTCCCATTATGCTGTCAACTACAGAATGTGTGCAACCATTTCTTTTGCTGTTATGAACTGTGTCGATTCCCCATACATTCTGTAACTTACTGTAGTCTGACAGATTACATGTCTGCTAACAACTCCTTGTGTGATATTATATCAAATATGGATATCACTCTGCTGTGTAGTTATTAAGGCCTAGCTGTGCTATGCATTAAAGACGGGCTGAAATCTAAGTAATCAATGTAGTCTTCAGACATTTGCAGTGCACCATTTATTGGAATCTATTTTGTAACGCATATAGTAATAAAATGCATTGTATTTGTCATTTCAACAGAGGGTGCATATCAAACATTTGTAGTAACTTAATCAGTAGTAATGTAGTAATATCCAATTCATATGCCTGGAATAGTGGGTCTATGGCTTAGCAGATAGTGTGCAGTTTTTAAATAAATAATAAATAACCGGTTCAATCTCCATGGGTGTGTGTGCTCACGCAGCTGAGAGAGGTTGGTGTGGTAGTTGAGACAGAGCACACTTGCACATGAGGGTGTGGTCTGTCTTGATTGTTCCATTAGTTCAAGATTGAGTTGCTGCACCCACAGAGGCAGGGGGGAGCCGGCAGGGCAGAAAGAACAGATGAAAGAATGAGAAAGAAAGAATGGAGGTTAAAGGATGAAGAGAAGAAGGCAGGAATGTGGAGAGAGCTTGGTGCGAGCAAGTGAGCAAACAAGAGAGAGAAGGCAAACAGCTGGGAGGACAACCCCTTGGGGAGTGTGAGGCAAATGCTCTGGGCTGTTGTAGTGGATTGCTCCAGCTGAGTGACTTGGGGAGCTGGAGTGATGAGGTTCAGATGGAATGATCTACTGGGATCCATGAATCAATAGGGACCCAAACCTGGAAAAGATGGATGTCTGTGTCTGTCAGATGGGTATCTTCTCTGCTGCAAGGCCTCATGAGAAGTAAGCACAGGAGATGTCAGTTTTAAAAGCGTTGGACCAGGGTCTGATTTTTAGGGCTGGATTATACTTCACGCTCATAATGCGAACACATCATGCATGCCACGTGTTGTGAATGTTCTTTTGACGCGTCCTCTTAGCATGTCGTTAGAAATTAACATGACATGCACAAGTTGTAGCACCAGCAAAAATATGGGTGGTGTGTATCTTCAAGTTTTGGCACATGATGTCAGCATCATTGTTTACTATCAGCACTCAGTCTTGCAGCTCCAACAGGATCAATGTGCGTGTTTTGATGTTTGATGAATTATTTGATGCAGTTAAGCAAATTATTAAAGTTAAATGCTGACATGCGAATGTCTTCATGGTGGTTTTCTTCATCCATTTCTCGCATAGGTAATACAAGCGTCGCATATTCCGTATGTTAATGACACAGTACTGTGATGATACGTGTTCCACCCCATGCTCCCATCTGGCTTCTGGGAGCTCTGAACCCGACACCGTCGGTAATGTCATCTATGAGCTGGACAGTGAGGCACAACAAAGCAAGGGGATGGTGCAAAAAGTGCAAAGTGCTTTTATTTAAAATCAACAAACCAAAAACAAAGTGTCAACATTAAATAGTGCAGTCATTAAATAAATAATCAGATAAAACGAGTGAACTAGTGGAGGTTAAAAACACAATGAAGAAATCCTTTAAAAACAATGAGGTTAAAATAACGGCTGGAAGCAGTCTTTTAAAACACAAATCCCAGTGCATCCTTCTTTAACCTGGCAACTCCCCTGCTTCTCCTTTCCGGGCCCCGCAACTGTGGAGTCGCCCTACCAGCATATGCAGCTCTTTCAATACTGGTCCAGTAGCCCTCCAATCCCTGGCTACGTCAGGCTCCAGCTGGACCGAGACTTGGGTTTCTTCCCCCAGGGACCAGGGCGCTCACACTGGGGCACAACACGCCCAAAGCCTCCACAACTCCCGCTATTGTCAACGGCCAGTCGACTCCAATGCTGGTCTCTCCAGCTCCTCCCAATTGCACAGCTGGAGCGACCGCTTCAATCTGCCCCCTCCGAGAGTTGGCCAAACACTCCACCAGGGCTCTCCTACCAGCTGCCTGCCTTTGCTCAAGCGAGCCTGTTGTCGCTCCCTCGCTCGCACCGGCTCCCCACTTCTCTAGCCTTCTTCTCCTTTAACCTCTCGTTTTCTCTCTTTTCTTTTTTCTCTTTCTCTTTCCTTTTCCTTTTTTCTCCTCTCCTAGCCGCCTCGCGCTTCTATTTATTACAGGGACGTGGATCAGGTGTGGTAATTAGCAGCTCTGGGCACCAATTATGGATGCAGACGACACCTCACCTGTGCACTTAAGTGAGGACCATCTGGATCACACATCACCCCGGGATCCACTCCGCCACACTACCACGCCCCCTCTCTAAGCCACGAGTGCGGCGACTATTTATTTAAAAAGTTGCCTTTTTGACTTGAGCTGTGGACCTGTTACACCACAAGTACATTTAAAGTTCTCACATACAATCTTCTGTGTCACTGTTTCTGTCGTTTGTTTTGTTTTTGCACTTTTGCACCAGCATCAGAATGCATAGAATTTTTATTTTTAACATCTTCATTCCTCAACTCACAACACAGGAAAATCGGACATTGTTTTCTCACCATGATGATTTCTCACACTGCCACCTGGTGGAATCCTCCAGATTTACTTAAAGTATGTGCGCAAGTATACTGTAGTCAGTACACTGCTTGCATAGAAGCAAGGTTTTCAAGCTCACGTGTCACGTAGCATTAAGTATATCCCCAGCCTTAAAGGACAAATTCCTGCCTGGGGATTTAAACCTCGATTTTAAACGATTATTTATTGAACTGATTTTAACCTCCACTAAACACTCCATTTTATTGGGTTATTTTTTTCATTTTTGGTAGATTTTTGATGCACTACACTATTCAAATTGAACACTTTGATGTGGATTGTTATGATAAAAGCACTTGTTCACTTTTGAACCTACCCCTTGCTATGTATGTGTCCTCATTTGCCCGGCTCAGCATGGTAATGTTATCGACAGTGGCAGGTTCAAGAGGCTCCCAAAGAAGTGTGGGAGCATGGAGCCAACCCCCATCGTCACAATATGTGTCTGTTATATGCCACATGGTACTGGATTCATAAAAGCAATGTTAATGTTGGTGATGTGCCATCTGTTGGAATGACAAATGCAATGCATTTGTGCCTGTTATATGCCATTTGGTAAGGGTGTCATAAAAACATTGTTTTATTGTTTCTGTTGAGTTGGCTGTTGGAATGACAAATTTGATGAATTTTATTACTACACATATTTTTAGTACACTATGTTTTGGAATGATACAGAAATAGCATCCAGATTCACATACAGACACTTGTCCTTTCATTAAAGTGGATAATTAAAGTTTTGGACAGATGCTTCATGTTTTCCTGAAGTTTTTTAAAGCTATAACAGAATTCAGCGTGTATGTTCATAAGTGATGAGGCATGAGGCTTTGCATTAAATAATATAATTTAATGATAACTCTACAATGACTGAATAATTCTGTCTGGCATCATTATTATGACTTCCCCATCCTGATCAATTCGATAGATAGATAGATAGATAGATAGATAGATAGATAGATAGATAGATAGATAGATAGATACTTTATTAATCCCAAGGGGAAATTCACATACTCTAGCAGCAGCATATTGATAAAAAACAATATTAAATTAAAGAGTAATAAAAATGCAGGTAAAACAGACAATAACTTTGTATAATGTTAACGTTTACCCCTCTGAGTGGAATTGAAGAGTCGCATAGTGTGGGGGAGTAGCGATCTCCTCAGTCTGTCACTGAAGCTGCTGCTCTGTCTGGAGATGATACTGTTTAGTGGATGCAGTGGATTCTCCATGATTGACAGGAGTCTGCTCAGTGCCCGTCGGTCTGCCACGGATGTGAAACTGTAAGCTCCGTGCCTACAATAGAGCCTGCCTTCCTCACCAGTTTGTCCAGTCGTGAGGTATCCTTCTTCTTTATGCTGCCTCCCCAGCACACCACCATGTAGAAGAGGGCGCTCGCCACAACTGTCTGATAGAACATCTGCAGCATCTTATTGCAGATTCTGAAGGACGCCAGCCTTCTAAGGAAGTATAGTTGGCTTTGTCTTCTCTTGCACAGAGCATCAGTATTGGCAGTCCAGTCCAATTTATCATCCAGCTGCACTCCCAGGTATTTATAGGTCTGCACCCTATAAAAATGCACCTCATTAAACCACACATCCAGCATACTTTGAATTTCATATTATAACCTGTCATCTATGTTTCTGACAACATCACTGACTGTTGTAAAGTCATTTATAACTTTAAAATGCTCTTTCATAGATAGTACTGTAGCTGGCTTTTCACTTGTGCTTAAATAAGTTTCTGGATCCCACATCCTTTTTATATACTGTAGTTAGCTGGTTCAAAAAATGAATGAATGAATGAATTTGTTCAGTATTAAGAAAAAAAATGTCTTCTTGTTCTTGTAAAATAAAATATTATTTTAACTTTAATCGTTTCAGAGACTAAATTTGTTTTCCAAAGGTAATGTTCTATTTTGTGCAACCTTTACTGATTTGTCATACTTCTAAGTAGCTTTGCCAATATTATAATGTTGTGAAGTGCCCAACAAACAAGCTACAGATGTCCCTGAATGCCGCTGTCTTGCTGCCAGCTTTCTTGCACATCCAATTAAAGCTGTTACTCCAAGCCTGATAGAAATTCAGATCCTCATTCCACCCTAAACTACAATTTATCTTCATCTTGCTGAAACCAGAAAATCATATGATGCATTGATTTTAAAATAAGCACAATCAGACAGCTTTCTACTGACACCAGAGATTGTAATTACAGAAGCATTACAGTGCCATTAATTAAATTTCTTTTTTAACTTGGAACTTACAGATTGGATTTTCTTTCTCATTTCAGACAGTTAAATTATAGATTTTTTTTAACATATAAAATTTTAGCTTACATAAAATGAAAGGATTTTTTATTTTTGGCCATAAGATAGGAATTCCCCAAAGCACCTAACAGACTCCTTGGCTTTCATGTTTATTTTATATAATTAATAAATGTGTTGCTTGGCTGGCAAGGGGTGGCCATGAACAGAATAGCCACAGGGTAGCGATACGATGGGACGTTGCTAAGTATGGTCTGTGTTTAAAAGAGGAGACCCCTTGAAACTGTCATTGTGCGTAAATGGCTACCATGGGGCAAAATGCTCTCTGTGCAATTACAGTAGTCCATGAGCACTGAATGAAGAGAGAGGCCATGGAGTGCAGGCAGAGTCAGACCTACTAAGGGTGCCTTATCCTTCAGATGCAAACTAGAGCTTAAGGATATCTGGTGTCACCCAAGAGAGTATTGAACGTGTGGCTCAAGGACTATCAGTGAGTGTTCCTGATCCTTTTGTGGTGATGTTTTAAGGCCATTCCTTGTAAGTGGAATATTAAGTTGGATAAATGAAAAACAGGTATTGATGTGAACCTGTGTAGCTGGGTCCAATGAAATGGTTGTTTCGTTTTTTTATTTGTTACTTTGGCTTGTCCCTATGTTGCTGGGATTGGCTCCAGCAGACCCCCATGACCCTGTAGTTAGGATAAAGCGGGTTGGATAATGGATGGATGGATGGATGGCTTGTCCTTTTGACTAAACAGCAGTGCAGGATGTCTGATGTCTTTATTAAACTGTTTGCCTTGCTAAGGTAACATGTGTTGTATACTGTATGTACCAAAGAAAAGGCACCTCAGTTCCAAAAAAGTTTTTTGCCACCTTCTACAAATCTTTACAATCTTTAGCTGAGGAGGTGCCATACCAGCACTGTGAACCTACAGAAGCTTCTGAGAACAGATGGAGAAATGTGAGCAGCCTTCGGACATCTAAGAAACTGGAAGTGCTGGTGAGCCTTTTTGACAAGACCCAATATGTGTAGTCTGTGGTAGTCACTCCAAGACCTGCAGCCATGTGTGTCTTCTTTCTTCCGGAACACTGATAGTCACAACCAAGGCTGGACCAGTAGCACTCCTCACAGACAAGTGAGACTTTGTAATCAAAATCTTTAAAATGTGCAAACAGTGAAGTTCAGATTTTCAATAAATAGTTTGACTAAATCAATCCATACAATATATGCCATTAAAATGTTTCAAAGTATTAAAAACAATTAATGAAATCCAGTACATACTTTAAAAACCGAAATGGTAGGGTGGTAAAATCCTGTCTTTTCCCTACTCTGCTCATTCACTCAGTGTTGGAGAACTCAAGGTCACAGCCTTTTACATCTCTGATCCTCCAACAGATGACCACCGGTCTCTCCCAGGGCGCCTTGCTCATCTATCGAATGCTCCTTCCATGACACAGCCCGCTGCATTCCTATCCCATAAGTGGATCAGAACTAGATTTGAGCCACCCCACAATAGCTGCCACATCTCCCAGAGCATCTTGCCCTTTCCTTCAGCTTGCCCCAGTGGCCTCTTCCACTCTTGCCTGCTCCATTGCTCAAAGGATGAGAGCAATGTCACCAAAGTCTTTGACCCTGCTCTTCCTCATAGCACTCAGCATGGTTGAAGCTGCCTTTCCTTCTCTCCCTTTCCTCTCTGACCAGTGATCACTCTCCAACAAAACAATCACACAAAT